>NW_017670461.1:2878-17037 GCF_001879085.1 Nicotiana attenuata | reverse complement strand
AGGTCTTCCCCGAAGGTAGATTGTTTCGTCGTTATATCCGTTGATCTGTATTTGCTGTATTTTCCCCGAGCATGCCCCCTTCCCCTTTTTAGTTGATATTCTCTGTTGTTATTTCCGTTGCCTTTGTATATATATCTGCACAGGTTGTTTTTGGTAGGTCCTGTCTAACCTCGTCACTACCTCACTTGGCTTAGGCCAGGCACTCACCAGCACATGGGGTCGGTTTTGCTGATGCTACACTTCTGTGCTTTTTGCACAGATCATAGTACCGGAGCAGGAGCCTTTGGTCAGTAGTAGGAGCATTGGGAGCTTACTTCAGTCCGGAGATTTCCGAGGTAGCTTGCTGGCGTCCGCATGGCCCGGAGTCTCTCTTATCTCTGTCTTTCGTTTGATTTCCCTTGTATCGGATCAGACAGTACTGTATTCTTATTCAGACTTTGTTTTTAGCATTCAGTAGAAGTTCGTGAGTTAGTGACACCAGATCTGGGTAGAGGTGTATTTGAATTTCCGCACTTGATTTCAGTTATTTATGTATCGAGACTTCCGCTTTTATATTAATTGCCTCGTTCTTCTTTATACTGTTAATGATGTTGAGAGAAATGTTAAATTAATTGGCTTGCCTAGCTCCTATTAGTAGGCGCCATCACGACTCCCGAGGGTGGGAAATCCGGGTCGTTACAGGATAGAAATGGGGTGAGTGCCCGGAGCCAAATTAATGCAAAAGTCAATATCTCTGTCGGGTGGCATACCCGGCAGGTCTGAAGGGAATACCTCAGGAAACTCACGAACAACAGGCACAGACTCAATAGGAGGAACCTCAGCACTAGAATCACGAACATAGGCCAAACACACCTTCTCGGCCATACGCCGAGCCTTCACATACGAGATAACACTACGAGTAGAATGACCAGGAGTCCCTCTCCACTCTAAACGGGGTAAACCCGGCAAGGCTAAGGTCACAGTCTTGGCATGACAATCCAAGATAGCGTGGTAAGGTGATAACCAGTCCATCCCCAATATGATATCAAAGTCGATCATGTCCAGAAGAAGCATAGATACACGAGTCTCAAGACCTCCAATCACCACTGTACATGAACAATGGGCGCGATCCACCACAATAGAATCACCCACTGGGTAGACACATAAATAGGGGCACTCAAAGAATCACTAGGAATGACCAGATACGGCGCAAAATAAAACCCAAGCTTCTCTACCACAAACCAGAACAGTACCTGTACCTCCTCCTCTAATACCTTTACCTCCACCTCTAGCATCTCTACCTCCACCTCTAATACCTCTACCTCCACCTCTAGCTAACTGAGCGGGCTGGACAAGTCCCTCAATGAACCTCCTCACTCTCTCACAGTGGGAATCATGATAAGAGCATGACGAGCCAAGTCGATGAATCTAATCCCGTACTGAGTAACAGTCATAGAACCCTGCTTGAGACGCTCAAACTGCCTCCGATCGGCCTCTCTCTGAGTGATGGGGAGAAACTTCTCCAGAAATAGATGTGTGAACTGTTCTCAAGTCAAAGCTGGTGACCTCACTGGTCTAGCCAAACAATAATATCTCCAACAGGTCTTGGCGGATCCAGACAAGCGAAAAGTAGCACCATTGGTCTCCACGATCCCCATGTTCCTAAGAACCTCATGACAACTGTCTAGACAATCTTGGGGATCCTCAGAAGATGCACCACCGAAAGTAGTAGGGAGGAGCTTGGTGAAAGTTATCCAACCTCCACAAGGCCTCCGAAGACGTAGCTGATCTATCACCGGTCTGTGCTGCTGCTCGGCTGAAGAAGCGGTACGTGACCTCGCCATTCGTGAAAGGACAAGAGTAGAGGTTTCAATCAGCATTGAGAAACCAAACCGCACGATAAGAAAGAACAAATGTGAAGATTTTCCTAACTCGGTAGCCTCTGGGATAAATACAGACGTCTCTGTACCGATCCCTCATACTCTACTAAGCTTGTCTGTGAACTGTGAGACCAATGTAACCTAGAGCTCTGATACCAATTTGTCACGACCCGCATTCCCACCCTCGGGAGGCGTGATGGCGCCTACTAATACGAGCTAGGCAAGCCAATTAATCTCACAATTTACCCTTTTCACTCATCTTATATTCATTAACAATTTTTAATTATAATAATAAACATTTAAACAGCGGAATTTAACATAAGCGGAATAAAGAAGCCATAAGCTAACTGAACACGAATATCTAATACAATTGTTGAACCTCGACTACCCAGAACTGGTGTCACAGTATCACAGACGGTCTAAGATTTACTACATACAAAGTCTGAAGAAAATATCAATACACTGTTCCTGAATATAAGGAAAACGAAATAGGAAATACGGAATGAGGAAAC
The DNA here is from genome assembly GCF_001879085.1 of Nicotiana attenuata. Taxonomy (NCBI): domain Eukaryota; kingdom Viridiplantae; phylum Streptophyta; class Magnoliopsida; order Solanales; family Solanaceae; genus Nicotiana; species Nicotiana attenuata. Next base: position 14,666 of record NW_017670461.1, on the reverse strand, counting down.
GTCTGGGCCTGCGGACGCCTGCAGGTCTACCTTGGATCTCCGCGTGAACTGAAAATAGCCTCCAACCTACGGTCCGAAGTCTACAACACTGGGGTCTGTACAAAAGAGTGCAGAGTGTAGTATCAGCACAACCGACCCCATGTGCTGGTAAGTTCCTAGCCTAACCTCGGCGAAGTAGTGACGAGGCTAGCACCAGACTACCAAATAAACCTGTGCAGTTGTATAATATACAGCGAAAAGTAAAGCAGAGATAAACAAATAGAGATGGGAGGGGGAAACATGCTTCGGGGAATAACAAGAAAAAAAATAGAATATCAAGAGAACTATTAAGGAATCAAAAACCACCCTCTAACAAGAATAAGGAAAACAAAGGCAGGTTTCACTTTCTTTTCACATCTTGTTGCAGGCGTGCAACCCGATCCCATTTCTCATATCTTGTGGTAGGCGTACCACCCGCTCCCATTACATTATATCTCGTGGTAGGCGTACCACCCGCTCCCATTTCATTATATCTTGTGGTAGGCGTACCACCCGCTCCTATTTACATTAAATCTCGTGGTAGGCGTACCACCCGCTCCCATTTCATTATATCTCGTGGTAGGTGTACCACCCGCTCCCATTTTATTACATCTCGTGGTAGGCGTACCACCCTCTCCCATTTCATTATATCTCGTGGTAGGCGTACCACCCGCTCCCATTTCATTAAATCTTGTGGTAGGCGTACCACCCGCTCCCATTTACAAGCCAACACAAAATCACAAGGAATCCCGGCAAGGGAACAAAAGCAACATAATAACTCCCCGATAAGGGAACAACAATATGAAGACAAACATCCCGGCAAGGGAGAATTAGCTATAACCAATCCTAACTCAACTCCTACTCAGCTATACCCAAACTTGTTCCAACATCTAACTACCTCAGCTATAACTAAACTTGTTGCAACACCTAACTACCTCGGCTATACCCAAACTTGTTCCAACATCTAACTACCTCAGCTATACCCATAACCCTTACCTAACACAAAGAATCATCAACCTAAGTATCCGTAATATCAATTAAGAACACAATGCAAGGGAACCACAACTCAACAATAGCCCGGCAAGGGGCAACATAATGATATCTTCTCTTTCTCACTTTTACTTCACAATTCACTTCACAACTCGAGCCACTACTCTAGAGGTTCAATTATCACTTATACTATCACAATTCGTTATACAACTGGAGCCAACGCTCCTCAATGTTCATAGGTCACAATTCTTTTCACAACTTCACACAACAAATAGAAATTTTCACCAAGGCATGAATAATACAACGAAATCATGGAAATCACAATATAAGACTCACGGTCATGCTCGACACCAACGTATTGATACGCGTCACCATGCCTATACGTCGTACCCAACAAGAAACAAATAGCAAATAGGACACAACTCCTAATCCCTCAAGCTAAGGTTAGACCAAACACTTACCTCAAACTTCCACGGCCAACTCAAGCCTCAAACACCGCCTTTCCTTTCGAATTCGGCTCCAAATCAATTGTATCTAGACATAATCGACTTAATAACACCAATAAACGCCAAACAATCCAATTCCAATGCTTAATTATAACTTTCCAATCATTCTTTCCAAAAACCCAAAAATTTACCCCGGGCCCGCTTGGTCAAAACACGAGGTTCGGACCAAAACCCGATCACCCATTCACCCACGAGCCCGAATATATCATTTGTTTTGAAATCCGACCCCATAACAAGTTCAAATTCCCAAATAATCAAAAAGCCCTAACTCTACACAATTCCCCAATTTTCTACCATTAAAACCCTAAGATTATTGATAAAAGTTGATGAAAAACATTAGATAGTTGAAAGAAATCAATTAATGAATACTTGTGATTTGGGAAGAAAAATCTCTTAAGAAAATCGCCCTAGTTCATCTATTTTTGTGAAAATTTGAAAGAAAAATCGCCGAAGTTATGTTTTTAAAAGACACACTGCCCGATTCCGCATCTGCGACTCGTGGGTCGCATCTGCGAAACCGCACGTGTGGAAAAATAGTCGCTTCTGCGGAAATGACTTGGCCCACTGGGGCCGCATCTGCGAGGGGTAAATCCGCTTCTGCGGAACTGCTTCTACGGAACTTTGACCGCATCTTTGAAGGATTCCACACCTGCGATGCACTTCTCGCACCTGCGAGTCCGTATCTGCGGCCCAAGAACCGCAGGTGCGGTTACACCAGAACTGGTGCAACAGCAGTATTTTTCCTAAGTTTAAACACCCCGGAACCTACCCGAAACTCACCTGATCCCTCGGGGCTCAAAACCAAACATACGTACTAACTCAACAACATCAGACGAACTTATCCGTGCGATCAAATCGCCAAAATAACCTCAACAACAACGAATTAAACCTCAAAATCAAAGAATTTCCTCAAACTTCTTAAAACATCAATTTTTGCAATTTAGGTCCGAATACGTCAAATGACATCCGTTTCTCACCAAATTTCACAGAATCATCTTAAATCATATATAAGACCTGTACCGGACGCCGGAACCAAAATACGGGCCCGATACCATCATCTTCTAATCAAATTTCATTTCAAAATACTTTAAACAATTCCAGAAAACAATTTTTTTAAAAATTCATTTCTTGGGCTTGAGACCTCGGAATTCGATTCCGGGCATACGCCAAAGTCCCATATTTTCCTACGGACCCTCCGGGACCGTCACATCACGGGTCCGGGTCCGTTTACCCAAAACGTTGATCGAAGTCAAATTAATTCATTTAATAGTCAAAATTTATCATTTTTCACAGATTTTCTCATTTAAGCTTTCCGACTACACGTCCGGACTGCGCACGCAAATCGAGGTTAAGATGAAAGAGGATTTTGAGGCCTCGGAACACAGAATTTAATTTAAAAGCAAGTGATGACCTAAAAGGTCATCACAATATATACATGTATATATGTATATTATATGTATATGGGATATGGGAAAGGTTACGGCATTATATACGCACCACCACCTGATCAGCTGGTATATTACATTATTTACTGATTTAGATTACATTATTTGTATTGACGTCCCGTTTGCCTGGGGACGCTGCGTTTCATGCCCGCAGGTCCCGATAGATAGGTTAAGAGTCCTCCAAGTAAGCTATCAGCTCAGCAGAAGATGTTGGTGCGGTCCATTTGCTCCGGAGTTGCCTATTTGGTCAGTACATTTTGGGTATGTATTAGTTAGTATGGCAGGGCCCTGTCCCGACCCTTTTGACAATTATGTACTCTTAGAGGCTTGTAGATATATGTCATGTACGTAAAAGATTGTATGGCCTTGTCGGCCTATGTTTAGTGTACGAGTGATCATTTTTGTCTTATAGGCCCGTATGTCTTATGTATAAGTTGGTACTACATGTTTTATTCTAGTTATCCTACGAGCCTTTCCGTCTTTTTTACCTATGTTAGCATGATACGAAAAGATATTATATGTTGGTACTCGGTTGTGTAAGGTACCGGGTGCCCGTCGTGGCCCATCAGTTTGGGTCGTGACAAAAGTGGTATCAGAGCAGTTCTGTCCTAGGGAGTCTACAAGTCGTGTCTAGTAGAGTCTTGTTTGTGGGTGTGTTGTGCACCACACTTATAAGAAAGAGGCTACAGGGCATTTAGGACTGTCACTCTTTCTTCTACTCTAGATCGTGTGGTAGAGCTTAGTCTTAGAAATTCAAATTCTTAAATTCTATTATATTCGTAATGAGATGATACCTACATCCAGAAAGACGGTTGGTAAGAGATATAACTGTGGAAGAGTTGAGTCAGAGGAACTCGATTTTGTGTGATGCTTATGATGAGTAAATGTAAGGTCTTCAGCAGATCGTGTGTGCACTAAGACGTGTAAGCTTATTGATCAGGAGCCTTAAGGCATGAGTATCTATCCACCCTTATGGGAAGAAAAGCAATGAGAAAATCAGAAGGTAGATACAAGTTTCAATAAGTAAAAGAAGCAAGGTGAAGAAGGGTACAAGGCACCCAGTTAATGAAGATTATCAGTATCTACAATTCAGGCAGAGAATATAAGTTTTTTGAGTTACCCTCAACAGTAACAGCGGTATGTACAATCGGCCACACTCATCTCAGTTATGCCCTATGGGAGCTAATGGATATGGTTTAAGAGAAGGACGGGATATCAGGATTCGGCCGGGGTTAGAGTAACCCAAAATGGTGGATGGATTGTTTGCATTAGTTGAAATTTCCAAAGGGTATTGCAAATGTGCTAATGAATCTCCTTGTGAGATACCTTAGATGGTGCACTCTAGAATAGTACAGCTAGATATGAATATTAGAGTGTTCAAAAAAAAATTACAAATATAGGTACTGGAATCCTGGAAGGGATAAATATTACCTTAGTATGGCTCTCGTCCCTAGTAGAAAGAGAATGTTAGGCAACCCGAAGAGCCAACGGATGGAGCAAGGGTCACTAAAAGGAAAAGAATCTCTTGTTTGAGTTTTCAGAATAAAGTGATAGACATAAATGTTAGCAGGAAATGAGAAGAGAGTTAATGAAGCATTATGAGTAAGATATGATACATGGATCACAACAGTAGATCAAAAAATGACGGTATTACAGAGTCTATAGTCAAGTGAAGGAAAAGACGAGAGGTGACAGGCCTTGAGACAACAAAAGAGTATAGGCCATAAAGTCATATACTCATTTCGAGAAATAAGTCTGTGACTCCAACGCGACTACGGAAGGAAAAGTTAGACCCCAGAATAATAAAAATCAGTATGAGCTGGTGAATAAGATAAACTAAACGTAAGTTAGGGACTGGGTGATTGGATAATACTCGGCATCATGAGAATTTCTGATTTCATTTCGGCGGTAATTGAATGGACAACAGAAGAAGATTCATGAGAAATTCAGATAATGGTCATTCAGGAAGACGCTTCCCTAAACCAAGCAATGTGAGCAAAGTTAAGCTTAAGGGATTGTATGTGCTAGTTATACTAAGTGTCACCCTCACGAGTAAGGAAAGTTGTTATCCTTGGTACAAAAGGATTACCGCAAGGCAAGTAAGGGTCATCAATGATGTGAAAAGACGCTAAAGCTGAAGAGGTAAAACATCTACAAGTAGATCGTCATAGCGCTAAATCTTAGTACTCCCCTAAAGGGGGGGATATGGAATGATGTGGCATTAAGTCAGAATTAAGTTGTTCTAGTAACTATAGAATGGTAAAGGAAGAATGCGATAAAAATGAGAAAGGAATGAGATTGCACTTATCCAAATCCTACAAATATGCTACGATTCCAGAACATTATGCAAACGACGTCAAGGAGGGGAGGTAAAGGTTCCTGCCCGAGATGTTATTGAAAGATAAGGAGCAGTGCGGGACGTAAGTTAAGATAAAGGAAATAACCCAAGAAAGATTACGCGGAATATTGATATGAGAATGAGCCAACGAGTAGTTAGTAGTTGATTCAGGAAGAGCCTAGTTATGGCTAGACAAGAGGATACAGACAAATCAACAGATCGTGCAAGATAAATATAGTAAAACCCAATATGGTGAATTCACCTCGCAGTTATGACATCATGATTCTTGAGAAATATTCAGATAGGAGTTGGGGTAGTTAAAGGTACCGTATGAGTGTTACGGAAATAAAAGAGAATGCCACTGGGAATACAGTCAAAATATCAAGTTCAGAAGCAACCCTACAAGCACAAGGGCATGGAGGTAAGTAACTACAAATAATTATGGGCGAGATTAAAAATTATATCAGGTATACGACATAATAAGCTCGCAGCTTTACAAGAGTCCGAGGGTCTTCCCTAAGTACTACAGCGAAAGACTAGCTGAGGGAATAAGGAAGAAGGCTTCAACCAAAGCACAGTGACCTGAAGAGGAAACTGTCTTGTAACAACAATCTCACTACAGCATTGTATGCACTCTATAAGAAAGTGGCACCTACCGTCGCTAATGAACCGGAAGTAAAAGCAAAAGTAGGACTCGAGATCATATGAGTTGTACACTCCGGCATGCATGGGAACTAATATAAGCTAAGTATGCACACAACAAAGGGGCAGAAAGACCAGGAAAAGTAATAGCTTACATTTAAAGAAAGCTGAAAAGGAACAAAAAGAATTATTCGATTAATGATCCAGAGTTAGTTACGCTATGAACGCACTTAAGAGTTTGAAGTATCACTACTAGAAATCCGGAAAAAAGCGACCACAAAAAGCGACCAATGTTGGTCGCTTATTGGCCAAAAAGCGACCAAAAAGCGACCAAACGCGCTGGTCGATATTAAGCTGGTCTCTTTACCTTAGGGACCAAAGTTGGTCGCTAATTAGCGACCAACTTTGGTCTCTCAAGTCAAAGACCAAATATTCCGGTAAAGACACTGGCGACCAACTTTGGTCGCTATATTATTTTAATATTATAAATTTTGCGACCAAAGTTGGTCTCATTTGTGTAAATTTCATTTTTTTATTTATTATTAATTATAAAGTAGCGACCAACTTTGGTCTGTATATAAAATATTATATTTTAAAATCTGGAAAATGGCGACCAATGTTGGTCGCTATACTATAAATTTTTTAATTATTTTTTTTAAATAAGTGACCAAAGTTGGTCGCTAAATACATGAATTAATTTTTTTATTTATTAATAAGCGACCAACCCTGGTCGCCATATTTTCAAAAATTATTATTTTTCTGGTAAATAGCGACCAATCCTGATTGCTACTTGGGAAATCTGGGTTAAATAGCGACCAACCTAGGTCGCTATTTCACAGAAAATTGTTTTTTTTAATAGAAATGCGACCAAATAGCGACCAAAGTTGGTCGCTTTTCTTGGTATATTGCTGGCAGGAACTGCCTCTTTTGGCAGCTACACCACCTGCCAGCTTACCAAAATTCCTAAATAGGCAAATATGCCAACAACAGCAACAACAACAACAACAACAACAACAATAATAATTATAACGAACAAAGTATAAAGTTCAATAGAACTTTATACTTTAAGCTAATTAGCAAACTAATAAGTTAAATGTTATTACAGAACCATTCGAAAACCAATTGTATTTGTCTAGCATAAACTTATAAGTTCAAAGATTGTTCTCTACATCATTATCATCACCGTCTGATAAACTTTCTTCACCATGACGGTATCTAGAATGGGCTATTTGTCGATGATGGGAAGAATGACCACGGGGAGGACGGGGGGAATGAGCACGGGGAAGGCGAGCCTCTGGCGATGACTCACGAGACCGGGGAATTGGAAAATTGCTAGAAGCTAGGAGAGTTTTGATCTGCTCTTGCATGCCCTTGCGCTGAGCTTGTATGCCAGAGTACTGCATATCTCTAAGCCTTTCTCTCTCCTTGGCGGCTTCTAGCTCGGATGTGAGCTTTGCCACAGTCTCCCGCATAGAGGAGAGGCTCTCCCCATCAAGCTGCTCGGCTTGGGAGGAAGTCCCTTTTCCTTGCATTCCACACTTATAGCGATGGAATTTCTTATTAGGAAGCCCGTATACCTTCCCCCCTTTTGGACCGCCAGCAGCCTGCGTCCACATTCTCTCAGCATCCTCGTCCGATAGTTGGATTGGCGCACCGGACTCATTAGGTGGCTGACTGCGTATGAATTGCTCCACTTCAGCTGTGAAGCGACCCTATAAGAAAAATAATATGTGAATTACTATTTCCAAATTTATATAAAAGTAAATCAAAATTCTTAATGAAAAGTGAAAACTTACATGTACAGTCGAGGCTCGGCCCTCGACCCACCTTTCTTGGTCCGTCTCTTTCTTCTTCTTCATAATATGAGTCTCCTTGAAGAGCTCATTTTGGTTCATCGGACGCCCCAATTTTTTTTCCTGAAAACTCATAAATTTTAGTTAATAAACAGAATACACATACTAAGAAAATTAAAGTAAATTAAGCAATTACGTACCATTCTTCGTTTTATCATCCCTAGGTTGACCGCACCTCCAGTGTGCAAGGATCCTCCTTTCTCAGATGCCCGGGCTTTCTTTCCTTTTTCGCTCTTCTCTAAGAACTCTGCTGTAAGCCATTGCCTTTGCAAATCATCCCATAAATCCTGAAGCATCCAGCCAGGCTTCTGGTTCAACTGCCTAGCTTTGGAGAAACAATGGGACAACCGCTTTCGAGCTTTGAGATGGAAGTTTGCAGCCACTTCCGCGCTATAGCGGTGTTCCCATACACACTTGATCTGTATTTCAAAAGTCAAGTATTATATGGAAATATCATATTTAGATGAAAATATCATAAAAGCTATATTCGATATATTATACTTAGCTTTTATTAGCTAATAATTATTCAAAAGTTAAGTGCATTAACTGCTTATAATATAATATTAGCTAAAAGCTAATAAATGATTATACTGCTTAAAAGAATATTTATACCTTAAATTGATTGAAGATTGCCTCCTTGAGAGCAAATGGGAATTCACTCCAAGTCGCATAAGGACCATCATAAAGTTTTCTGGTGGCTTTGGTGATGATCCTTGTAGTAACATTACTAGGGATGAACCTGCAATTTTATTAAAAAAATACATTAATATCTTAGTAAAACTGTACTAAATAAAAAAAGTTAAAATAACAAATAACTCTTACCCGTCGCCCTCAGGGACTATGATGATCCTGCCATATTCATCATAATGCACCTCCTCGTCATTAGCAGCATCATTGTCCGAAACATGTACATCGGAGGCATGTGTGGAAGGTGTAGGGGGTCAGAGCTAGTATCTCGCAGGCGAAGGCCTGCAATAGATGGAGTCCCAGATGAAGATGGCTGCGAGCCCTGGGACTGCGAGCCCTGTGTGTGCGACACAGCTGTATGGGCCGCAAGTGGATGAGACACAGATAGCTGTGACCCGAGTGGCTGTGACATGGATGGCTGTGATCCATGTGGATGTGGCATGGATCAATGCTATCCATGAGCTGCTGATGGATGCGATCTATGTGGATGTGAGACAGGTGGACTGTATGTAGGTCGTACAGTCCTATGGCCCTGTGAAGAAAGACCTGGCGTCTGCACGAAGGTGTAGGACTGGACATGCGATGGCAGCTCAGAATAGCCCTGGGGTGGAGGCGCAGGCACAGGCATAGGCACAGGCATCTGTGAAGAGGCAGGAACGGATTGAGTAGTACCTTCTACCCTCCTCTTTTGTTTCTTAGGCTTTTCTCTACCCCGAGAACCGGTAGGATCACTGTTACCTCGACCCTTGCCTGACATCTGCATGACATAATACAAAGTTAGATTGAAACATATAAAGAAACTAGCTATAACATGAGTTATTAAAGAAACCAACTTTTTAAAGCTGATCGACGTATAGTTCCTCGTCCGAGAATTCTTCTTCCTCACTAGTTTGAGCTTCATCAGTTGATTCTTCTTCCTCGTTTTCTATAATTCTTACTTCATCCATATCAACTTCTTCCAATATGTGTTCAGGATGTTCCAAATCATTTTCTAAAACTTCGTCCACTATTTGGTGAACACTGGAGATATCGTTTTGATATGCAACATCTAACACATTCTCGACTTCTACCCTACCCACAGGCTTAGATTTTATTACAACCCACCAATCAGCCTTATTCCGCCGCAATGGATAAGGAGCATAATACACTTGCCTAACATTATGTGCAATTATGAAAGGATCATAGCGATCATACTCCCTCGTATGATTAACCTCAATTATGTTGTATTGATTGTGCACTCTTGTACCTCTTGTTGGATGTGGGTCAAACCACCTGCATCTAAAGAGTATCAATTTCTTATTTGGCCAACCTGTATATTCTAGTTCTATTATTTCTTTGAGCACACCATAATAATCAATATCTCCATCTTGGTTGCCATCACCACCTTGAACCCACACCCCACTGTTGTTGCTATTTTTATTTTTAGAGCAATCCTCTGTATGAAACTTATAACCATTCACAACGTACTTAGACATGGTTGTGACCTCAACCCCAGGTCCCCATAACCATTCAATTTTTGAGGATTGCTATTTTTATCTCCATCAAAAATTGATTTACACCATTATTTGGATCATTTACCTACAAATCGTTAAATAAATTCATAAGTTAGCATAACTTCCAAACATTGTTTACCTACATAGTGTTAGAATATTTTAAGGAGAAACTTACAAATTGTTTGAACCACGTATCAAATCTCGTATATACAGCATCATGGCCAAATTGACCCACAAAGTGACTGTGACACATCAAATATTTTTAGTAGTTGCATTGAGATGTAATCACAGTAATTTTTAGATTTTGATAACTACTAAATCAATACTTACTTGAGATATGGTACAACTTCAGGACAATTTAGCAACACGTGAAGTCTAGCTGACTTGTACTCCATATCACTCAAACTTCTCTTTGTAACATCCTTAGAACATCGGCCTGGTTGATTGAAGATGGACATAGGCAGATATAATGGATCATTCCTAAGGTCGACCGTGTGCCTGTTGTGCCTATTCCTAGCACATGCCACATTACTCTCAAAATAATAAGAACAAAAATGGGCAGTTTCCTTCGCAAGATAAGCTTCGCATATAGATCCTTCAATCCTATTCCTCTGCTTAACAAATTGTTTGCATTTGCCAATTGTCCTACATAATTTCAGGTTAGCGAAGAAAATTTGTTTAAATTAAAACAGAAAATTACATCAAACCTAAAATATTACCTCTTAAAGGGATACATCCATCTGCATTGAACAGGCCCTCCAAGTCGTGCCTCGTGTACAAGGTGGATTGGAAGGTGTTCCATCACATCAAAAAACCCACATGGAAATATCTTTTCCATCTTAGTAGAAGTTACACGAATGTTTTGATCCATCCGTTGTAGGTTTTCTTCCCTTAATGTGGAAGAACACAAGTCTTTGAAAAACAAACTAATCTCTATGATGGGTTTCCAGATTTGTTCAGGCAAACCAGAAAATGCAATAGGCACTAAGGTCTCCATGAAAACATGACAATCATGACTTTTCAAATGGCTCAACTTCCCTACCTCCATATCAACTTTTTTCCCAAAATTCGACGCATAACCCTCAGGCATCTTCAACTTCGTTACCCAATCACAAATCTGTCGTCTTTCCTCCAAAGTGAATGTGTAACTTGCTTTGGGCTTGAACACCTTACCATTGTTTGTTGTCTGCAAGTATAATTCAGGCCGCCTGCAATATTCTTGTAAGTCCATTCTAGCCTTCGCATTATCTTTTGTCTTACCTTTAACATCCATCACTGTGTTGAACAAATTGTCAAAATAGTTTTTCTCAATATGCATGACATCAAGGTTGTGACGGAGAAGATTATCCTTCCAATACGGCAACTCCCAAAATATACTCTGTTTCGTCCAATTATGAGTAACACCGTATCCGGGGAATTTATAAGGTGGAACTTCAGTAACTTTACTGAAGTTCTGGACCCTCTCCCAAATTTCCTCACCCGAAAGTATCAGAGGTGGGAAATCACATTCGAATTTATTCCTTTTAAATGCATTTTTCATCCTTCTAAACTCATGATCAGGAGGCAAGAATTGACGATGACAATCAAACCATGATTGCTTTCGGCCATATTTCAAAGTGAACACTTTACTATTTTCCATGCAGTAAGGACAAGCTAGCTTACCAGCAGTCATCTACCCAGACAACATTACATACGCAGGAAAATCATTAATTGTACACATTAAATTAGCACGCAAAATGAAATTCTGCTTGGTTGATATGTCATATGTTTCAACACCATCGTACCACAATTGTTTTAGCTCATCAATCAAAGGTTG
>NW_017670461.1:0-1258 GCF_001879085.1 Nicotiana attenuata | reverse complement strand
GGACCTCGCAATCTATGCAATTTTATTTGGCAAGGCTCGTCTCGTTTTATTATTTTATGGCTAACCTAAAGCAAACTAAGATTTTCTATTCATTTTTTGTCTCTAAAGGGCCTAATTAATTCACATTTATAAATTCGGGCCTCGAATTCAAGTCCGAATTCAAACAAAAGGGGGAACCCTCTTAGTTCGAACCCGCTACCTAATTCTAAACCTAAATTTGTATTTGCAAATTAATCCCCGTGTTCCCATGTATATCTTTAAAAAAAAAAAGATTTTTAACTTGAAGCATTCGTTGGACCTTGAAATATGAAACTTCCAGTATTCATTGGGCCTTAAAAGGAATCCAGGAAAACAGTTTGCTCTATAAAATCACTGTAGCGTAACTGGGCCTCAGCTTGTACCACTCAAATGTTATACTGGGCCCAGCATCAAATTCGAACAAGTTCTGGATCTTCACACAGTAGGTAAAATTGAACATTTAGCCTTTAATAACCAGGTTCATTTGAGTATGAATAGGGGACAAACAAAGGGATGCACATGTTTGAAGTAAGAACGATCAAGGTTTTTCTTTATTATTTTTTTTAGCTGATCTTTAGAATTTAATCAAAGGGATTCCATACTGAGCTAGTGCCAATTGATTCAACAAGAACTTATACAATTACTCACGAGCTCATGTGATATTTAAGCTTATAACTTCGGAACTGACGTTTAGCCAAAACTGGACACAAACTCGGATATCCAAGGATTTGAACTAGCATGAATCGCACAATGGTCTAACGTTTATTGTACGAGCTTTGATCATGTATTACCACTTAATCCAGGATATGAAGCCTACATAGATTAGCTCGAATCTATTATCAAAACAGTCCAAAATAATCTAACAATAGTCCAAAATAGTCTAGGAACAGTCCAGATTATACAGTCCAAAGTTCATGTGTACACAAATTAGAATCAAATCATCTTAGACTTTCATATCTACTTAGCTATTACTAGATACAATCAATGCAAGTACAATTTAGGAATCAATGGGGCGAGCATCTCTTTATTTCATCTCTATTCACAGTTACATCAAGCCAAATTTGAGCGTGTACCTGGAATTTGAACCAAAAATGGACGAGGAAGAAGTCAGCAACAATAAGCAGTACCCAGCAACAACAAACAACAACCAGCAACAACTTCTGACTTTTGACCCAAAGAGGATATTTCAATGAACAACAGCTAATTTTAGATAAGCAGAATCAATGAAACATCTGATAAT
>NW_017670460.1:622750-672327 GCF_001879085.1 Nicotiana attenuata | reverse complement strand
ATTCTCTCGCTCGTCCTACCTTTAACGTTTTCCAGGGTGGAGAGAGGGCAGATGTTTGCACTGGACCAATTGTCAATCAGCACCCGAGTGACCATAGAGTCTTCACATTTCACCGTGAGGTAGAGTGCTCTATTATGCTCAGTGCCTTCCAAAGGCAGCTCATCATCAGAAAATGTAACCCCGTTGACTTCAAAAATCTTGTTTGCTATTTTCTCTAGATGGTTCACAGAAATCTTATCAGGAACATGGGCTTCATTCAAAATTTTCATCAATGCCTGGCGGTGCTCATCTGAGTGGATTAGTAATGATAGCAATGAGATATGTGCCGGGGTCTTTCTCAACTATTCTATAATGGAATAATCTTGTGCCTTCATCTTCTTCAAGAATTCTTCTGCCTCTTCTTAAGTTACAACTTTCTTTACTGGTACTGGATTATCTTTGGTAATTTTAGCCTTTCTCAGCTCGTCAGGAGCAAAGCACTTTCCTGAGCGAGTCAGCCAAGGGTTTCACAAACTTCTTCCTTAACTTCCTTCCCTTTATACGTCACTGTCACTTGGCCGTAATTCCATGGGACGGCCTTTTCACTGATTACTGGTAACTGAGTCACTGGCTTGATGATAACCGGCTCTGTGCGAGCCCCTTTTACAATCACAACGGGCTTGACAGTCGCCCCCGACACTACCACTTTAGCTGGTTCTTGTTTTACTGCAACACTGCTCAAAAGCTCCTTCTTTACCACCACAACTGGTTTGCTAACTGTCTCTTCTACCTTGATCAATGCTCTCCCCTTTGTTAGTTTCTCATTTGAAGCCTTGATCATCATTACAGTTTGTGAAGGCTTCTTATGCTCTCCCTTTTGTACTAGCTCAATCATATGGGTCTCGTGATGGGTTGGCAATGGATTCTGAGTGATGTTAGGCGTCTCTGGGGCTTGCACTTCAATTCGGCGGGTGTCAATGAGCTCCTGGATGGCCGTTTTCAAATGCCAGCATTTTTCTGTGTCATGTCCCGGAGCACCTGAGCAATACTCGCAACTCACAGAGTGGTCCAGATTCCTTGGGGGAGGGTTTGGCAATTTGGATTCAATCGGACTCAACATGCCCAACTGTCTCAATCTGTGGTATAAGCTAGTGTAAGATTCACCCAATGGAGTGAAAGTCTTCTTCTTTTGCAGCCTATCATTCTTAAATGCAGGGTTAGGTCGAAAACCGGTTCCAGTGGGATTTCTGTTGGTTCTCGGGGGTGGGTAGGTGCTTTGAGCTGGGTAAGTATTTTGTGAGGTGGGTGCGCGCCATTGCGCATGGGTAGGAGGTTGGGGGTATGTTTGGGCATGGTGGACAGAGAAATTGGGGACATGAGATGGTAGTAGTGTTGCGATGGGCCATATGGGGTGTGTGAGTAGGTTTGGGGATGAGGGCGAGGTTGGTGATAATATGGTGATGGACCCCTGGACCAAGCTCTCGATTCCACTACTGCAACATCTTCTTTCTTTTTCTTTCCCAATACCCCTCTAGTGCCGCTCTGAATAGCCTGGGTAGTTGCTTTGATTGCCGAATAGCTCATAATCTTGTTAGACTTGAGCCCCTCTTCCACCATACTTCCCATTTTCACTACCTCGTTGAAAGTTTTTCCCACTGCTGACACCAGGTGACCATAATAGGTGGGTTCCAAAGCCTGTAGGAAATAATCAACCATCTCGCTCTCTTTCATTGGAGGATCGACTCTTGCCGCCTGCTCTCTCCATCGGAAACCGTATTCTCTGAAGCTTTCTCCGGGATTCTTCTCAATTTTAGTCAGCGACAGACGTCCGGGACAATTTTGAGATTATACTGAAAATGACATGCAAATGCTTGGGCCAGATCGTCCCAAGTGTACCATCGAGCATGATCGTGTCGTGTGTACCACTCCGGGGCTGCTCCACTTAGACTTTGACTGAAGTAAGCCATCAATAACTCGTCCCTTCCCCCAGCTCCTCTCATTTTGCTGCAGAACCCCCTTAAATGGGCCACCGGATCACCATGTTCATCATATAAGTCAAACTTGGGTAACTTGAATCCTGCTGGCAACTGGACATCGGGAAACAGGCACAGGTCCTTGTAGGCTACACTCACTTGACCTCCGAGCCCCTGCATATTTCTGAATGACTGCTCTAAGCTCTTAACCTAGCATATCATTTCCTCCTGCTCGGGGTTTTTGGGAGGCTTTTCTTCTTCAGCTGAGAGATCAAGACGGGGAGAGTAAGAATATGGTTCTGGTGGTTTGAAGGTGGCTTCGGGCGGGTAATAATGGTTATCATGGGTTTGGAACAAAGGTTCGCTAGAGGACCTGTGTAATGCGACAGGTGGAGGAGCCGCAAACACAGGAGTAGTTGGTGGTGGAGGGCATGGAATTTGTTTGGGAGGTGGAGGTGGAGGTGTTTGAGAGGTGGTTCCGTAATACTGCTGGTAAGTAGGGAAAGCCAGAGACGAGTTCACTGTGGGAAGATCTTGAGGCTGAGCTAGTGGTGGGAGGTAGGCGGGGTTAGCAGGATAGGCTGGTGGTGGATATCCCTTTGACCAGGCCAGGTACATCTCGGCCATTTGTTGCTTCAGTTTATACATCTCCTCCTTCATTGCATTAACGTCCACTACTTCGTCCTCCATAGACGGGTCGACAATGCTTGCTTCTAATTCCTGGTTGACCATGTTTGACTTATCCTTAGAGCGGGTGTTGTAGGGATGGGTTGCCAGAATGCCAGTCAACTTAACCATTTGCCTGAACTCATCAACAACAACTTTGTTAGCGGTTAGAGCATTAACAGATAGATAACCGCACATTGGGGAATGAATGCACCTAAGCAATTAATCATTTCTATTATGCCTTTGCTTGGTTGCGTGCGTCATCCCGGCTTTTCCTTATTTCTATGTGCCACTTCCTTTTTGTTTTTCTGTTGTTTCTTGCGGCTCCCTTTTTTTGCATTTTCTCTCTTATTTGTTCTATTTTTATTTGGTTACAGTCGAATCCTATGTAGATTGCCTACGTATCATGACCCCGCATGAATCAGACCGAGCGTAGTTCGTGAAGAATAAATGTAAAGTAGAAGCAAAATATTTTTTGGGATTTTCAATTTTATTGATAGCAAATACGTTTATTACAAAGACTCAAAACTGACAGATTAAACAACTAACAGACTCTAATGCAGAAAAGAAGTACAGACTCCACCGTCCCTATTCTACTTTAAATGAAAATACAGACTCAATCAACTGACTGACTTTTAACGAAAAGGAAATACAGACTTAGACAACTGACAGACTCTAGTAGAAAAAGAGATACAAACTCAAATGACAAACTCTAGTAGAAAAGGAAATACAGACTCAAAGGACAATCATGAATACATTAAAGCTCCTGGTGCCCGCGGGACATCGTTCGGTCTCGCCGCGGGCCTATATGCAAGTTCCCCTTGAAGTCTGTCCAGGTCACTCATTATCTGCTTCACAAATATCATCACTGATGCAAAGAAGGTGGTACGAGTCATGTTCTCGCACACTTGGCATTTCCTAGTAATGGAATGAGCAACGGTTAAGATTCTCTCTCTGATTCTGCCTTTTTGTTGAAGCAACCGCCCTATCTGTTGGGCCCTAGCCTCCAAAGTTTGCTCGGCTACCTGGTTTTGTTCCTGGAGTTGTTGCAAGTCCATTTCTAATTGTGCCAATGCCGTGTAGCAGTGCTCTCTTTCAACTTTGAATTCTTTTGCCTGTTTGATCATTCTATTCTCTGTGGCAATGACCTTTTTCATCAATCCCGTGACCTCATTATTGTATTCTTCTCTTAACTGCTTAATCACGCGGGCTCGTTCTTCTGCGTTTTTAGCCAATTGTTTTCGAACCCCAGCTAATTCCTTTTCTGCTTTGTTGAGATTGAAATTGTAGTCATTCACTTTTTGCCTTAGATTTTCTATAAGCTTTGCATCTTTGGCACTCCTGACGGGATTTTCGGCAGCTATCTTCATCTTTTGGATTTGGGCTAGTAAGGCTTCATTTTCTTGGGCCAACTTCTTTTCCTCACCTTCATCAGCCGCGGCTTGCACGCTGTTTTCAAACGTAAGGTCTTGAACCCGCTTTTCTAATTCTCCTATTTTGGCTCTATATTCATTTTCTTTGGCTAACCGGGCCCACTGCTCTTGCGACGATTCGGCAAACTCCCGGATGTGAGGTCTTTTAGCTGGCCTCTCGTGCTCATATTCTCTCCTATACCAAGAAAGGTATCCTGGCGACACTTCGCCTTTGGCCCGATCCTGCATGCAAGTATCCGCTTTTAAGTATTGACATTCGTTCCAGATCTGGCGGACTCTTGCTTCAGAAAACTGTTCGTCAGGGCTAATCTCAACTACCTGAGCACTAAGATCGCCGTCTTTTGGCACTATTTGGCACCTCCCGAGTTGCCTTAAAACCCGATACGGGACATAAGGCTGAATGCTCTTAAGACCCATCAAAAGGAAGTGCAGCCCCGTTGCTAGCATATATATGATTTCATCAACAGGCAACCATCCAAACGTCCACTCTATTTGACTAGCGGTGAGGGACCGAAAGTATGATGTCCAGCCCGTGAATCCCTCGGGCAAGCTGATCCCCTTAATCCTTGTGTAAAACTCCTCTATACATGTTTTCTTTGTAGACCCATAACTCAGGAACTGAGGACGACGGCACAAGTGTTCGGTCATCCACATTTGCAACAATAGATTGCACCCCTCGAAGAAGTCTCCCCCGGCTTTGCAGGCTGTAAGAGCGCGGAAGATTTCGGCTAATATCATGGGTGCAAGAGTGCTTTTGGCTTGAGTGAGTAGAGTGCTGATGACCCCGGCNCTCCGGGCTTCTTCTCGATTTTGGTCAGTGACAGACGGTCCGGGACAATTTTGAGATTGTACTGAAAATGACATGCAAAAGCTTGAGCTAAGTCATCCCAGGTGTACCACCGAGTAGGATCTTGTCTTGTGTACCGCTCCAACGCCGCCCCACTTAAGCTTTGACTAAAGTAGGCCATTAATAGCTCATCTTTTCCCCCGGCTCCCCTCATCTTGCTGCAAAAACCTCTCAGGTGGGCCACCGGATCACCATGGCCATCATACAGGTCGAACTTGGGCAATTTGAATCCTGCTGGCAACTGGACGTCAGGAAACAAGCACAAGTCCTTGTAGGCCACACTTACTTGACCCCCGAGACCTTGCATATTTCTGAAGGACTGCTCTAAACTTTTGACCTTTTGTATCATCTCCTCTTGTTCTGGGTTTTTGGGAGGTTTCTCTTCTTCAGCTGAGAGATTGAAATGGGGAGTGTAAGAGTATGGTTCTGGGGGTTTGAAGGTGGGTTCGGGCGGGTAATAGTGATTTTCCTGGGTTTGGAACAGAGGTTCACTTGAGGACCTATGTAATGCGGTGGGTGGAGGAGCCACGAATACTGGGGCGATTGGTGGTGGCGGAATCGGCTTGGAGGGTGGCAGTGGCGGTGTCTGAGAAGTGGTTCCGTAATATTGCGGGTGAGTAGGGAAAGCAGGATATGAGTTCGTTGCGGGAGGATCTTGAGGTTGAGTGGGTGGTGGGAGATAATTGGGATTGGCAGGATAGGCTGGTGGGGGATGTCCCTTCGACCAGGCCTGGTACATTTCGGCCATCTGCTGCTTTAACTTATACATCTCCTCTCTCATTGTATTCACATCCATTGCCTCCTCCTCTCTAGATGGGTCAACGATGCTTGCTTCTAGATCTTGGTTGGCCATTTTCGACTTGTTTTTGGAGCGTGTGTTGTAAGGGTGGGTTGCCAGAATGCCAGTCAGCTTATCACCTGCCTGGTCTCATCAACAACAACTTGTTAGCGGTTAGGGCATTAACAAATAGGTAACCGCACATTGATGGATGGATGCACCTAAACAATCAAACGTTGCTATTATGTCGTTGTTCAATCACATGCGTCATCCCGGCTTTTATTTCTTTCTCTTGCCAATTAGTTCCCACTCTTATCTTTCCTTTTTCGCTTTGGTTTCCTCTCCCTCTTTTGGATTCTCTTTCCTTTGGTTTTTCCTTTATTTGTATCATCCCTTTGTAGTTTTCCTTTTATTATTTAGAAATGGTCGAATCCTATGGAGATTGCCTACGTATCACGACCCCACGTGAATCAGACCAGGCGTAGTTCGTAGAGTAAAAGCAGAATATTTTTGGGAATTTCCAAGTTTATTGATAGCAACTACGTCTATTACAAAGATTCAAGACAGACTCTGATGCAAAAAGAACTACAGACTCCACATCCCTATCCTAGTTCAAACAAAATACAGACTCAATCAACTGACTGTCTTTTAGCAAAAGGGAAATACAGACTCCGAATACAAGCCCAAGTGACCTAACTCCATGAAATACAGACTCAAAAGGTAAACTCTAGCAGACTCACAGACCATTATGAATACATTAAAGCTCCTGGTGCCCGCGGGACATCGTTCGGTCTCGTCGCGGGCCTATATGCAAGTTCCCCTTGGAGTCTGTCTAAGTCATTCATTATCTGCTTCACGAATATCATGATTGATGCAAAGAAGGTGGTACTGGTCATGTTCTCGCACATCTGGCATTTTCGGGTAATAGAATGAGCAACGGTTAAGATTTTCTCTCGGATTCTTCCTTTCTCTTGAAGCAACCGCCCTATCTGCTGGGCCCTAGCCTCCAAAGTCTGCTCAAACGCTTGGCTTTGTTCTCGAAGTTGCTGCAAGTCCATTTCTAGCTGGGCCAATGCCATGTAACAGTGTTCTCTCTCGACTTTGAAGTCCTTTGCCTGTTTAATCATTCGGTTTTCTGCGGCAGTGGCCTTTTCCTTTAATCTTGCAACCTTATTGTCATATTCTTCTTTTAACTGCTTAATCATGCGAGCCCGTTCTTCGGCAGTTTTAGCCACTTATCTCCGGACCCCAACTAATTCCTTTTCTGCTTTGTTGAGGTCAAAACTGTAATCATTCACCTTTTGCCTTAGATTTGCTATAAGCTTTGTATTTTTGGCACTTCTGACGGGGTTGTCGGCCTCTAGCGTCATCTTTTGGATTTGGGCTCGTAAGACTTCATTCTCTTTGGCCAATCTTTTTCTCTCACCTTCGTCAGCGGCGGCCTGCAAGCTATTTTCAAATCGGAGGTCTTGGACCTGTTTTTCCAATGTTCCTATGCGGGCCCTGTACTCGTTTTCTTTAGCTAACCAAGCCCACTGTTCTTGCGATGATTCAGCAAAGTCCTGGATGTGTGGTCTTTTAGCTGGCCTTTCGTGCTCACATTCTCTTTTATACCAAGCAAGATATCCTGGTGACACTTCGCCTTTGGCCCGATCCTGTACGCAAGTATCCCTTTTTAAGTATTGGCATTCGTTCCAAATCTGGCAAACTATTGCTTCAGGGAACTGGCCATCAGGGCCAATCTCAACCACTTGCAAACTAAGGTCTTCGTCCTTGGGTACTATCTGGCATCTCCCCAGCTGCCTCAACACTCGATACGGGGTGTAAGGCTGAATGCTTCTAAGCCCCATTAGAAGGAAATGTGGTCGGGCTGCCGGCATATATACAATTTCATCAACGGGTAACCATCCCAGTGTCCATTCTATCTAGCTAGCCGTGAGGGACCGAAAATATGTTGTCCATCCCGTGACTCCTTCCGGCAATTCGGCTCCTTTAATCCTCGTGTAAAATTCTTCTATGCATGTTTTTTCTAGAGACCCGTAGCTCAAGAACTGAGCGTGATGACACAGATGCTCGATCATCCACATTTGTAATAACAAGTTGCACCCCTCGAAGGAAGTTTCCCCGGCTTTGCAAGCTGTAAGAGCACGGAAGATGTCGGCCAATATCATAGGTGCAAGTGTACTTTTGGCCTGGGTAATTAACGTGCTGACGACTCCGGCTATTTTTATATCGATGTTCCCATCCTTCCTCGGAAATACTAAAAGCCCCAGGAAAGCCACCATAAAAGCAAAACATCGATGCTCCTCCCACTTCTGGTGGTTTCCTTTGCTACATATCTTACTTTCTGGGTTGTTGAACCCCCCAATATGACCATAGCGATGATATATGAAGCTTAGGGTACAAAAACCATTTGCCAAGTCTGTGTTATGGACGGCCCTGACTATCTTCAAGGAGTCTAGAAATTTGTGTACAGCTACAACTCGGGGAGCAACCAAGTACTTGTGCCTTAACGGAACCTCATCCTTTCCAATGTAGCCAGCTATTTCCTCCAATGTCGGGGTAAGCTCAAAATCCGAAAAATGGAACACATTATGTGCTGGGTCCCAACATGTAACCAGTGCTCTAATAATATCTCCCCGAGGCGCAATATCAAGCAGACCGGTAAGCCCTTTCAAATGTTTCTTGACCGCATCTTGCCCTTCTTTGCCCAAATCGTTCCACCATAGACGTAACTCCAAAGGGATTTTACGCATGATTGAAAAGGGTTCATTTTGAGTCGTGCTCATCCTGCACATTTATTAAGGTGATTTAATAACTTATTTGACCTAAAAAAAAACAAATAACACTATTTTTTTTCAAACGCCGGCCTTTCAGCACTTCGGGGAGAAGACTTTAAGGCTGTACCCGTTGACCGTTGGGAAATGACTTAAGATGGCCTGTTTTTGCACAAACAGCCTTCCGGCGCCCGTTTGGGGACATTCGGCTATTTTGGCAAAACGGCATCACCTGATTTATTTATAACAAAAACAAAAAATAAAATTGACATTTTTTGGCCATTTCTGCAAAAGGGGGGGTTGGACCCGATAAGGGTTGCCTACGTATCTCACATCCGGTGAGAATCAAACCAGCGTAGTTCGGGCAAATAAATCTAACTATTTTGGAAAACACCCCTAATTTGAAAAATAACCCTTTTTTTTTGTTTTTGTTGGCAAATTCTCTTTTCTGAAAGCAAGATTCTTTTTATATTTTCTTTTTTAGTGGCAAATAAAACGAACTAATTTGAAAATAAAACTCTTTTTGTTTTTCTTTTCCATTGGCAAACAAAACAAACTACTCTTCTTCTTTTCTTTCAATTTCGAAAAAATCCGGCAGCATTTCGGCACTACTTGGCCATTGGTTTTTCTAATATAGGTAATTAACTCTCCACACTGCTATTTTTCTCGTTTTTTTCTCGTTTTCTTTTTTTTTCAATATTGCCCAGATATTCAAAGTCGGTCAGCATGCGAGTCCAAAACAGATAAATGCACAAATAGGATGCATCAGGATGGTCCATTATTCCGGGTACACCTGTCCTAGACGGACCCAACCCCTGTGTTGAGTCCCCTAAGTCAAAATGCACGTGATGCAGATAAGCGTTCCTACTAGGGATCGGCATGAGGTCAAGTTATTCTAAGTTCAAAACCTGGGTATAGGTTCTAGACTGTGTACCCGAGCGGACAACTCGAGTCGAGGAGGGGGCTACGTACCGGGGACCCGCGGGATCGTCCGGCTTAGTAACTTGTCCGGCCACTTTCTTATTTCAAGGTATGACACTAACAGAATAGGGAGTCTCAACCAGTAAGCACATCCCCGGAGGTGAGAAGAGAAGGGTTTCGGCACAGTTTATATATACAGTTCAAATAATATCAAAGCGGTAAAGCATTTAGCACATTAGGCAGGAAAACATGTAGGAAAATCAGATAAAGCCAAACATAACAATTATTCTAAGCTCGAATTCTTAAACCCTGAACCGAAGTTCTGGGTTTGTGTCCCCAGCAGAGTCGCCAGAGCTGTCACACCTCCTTTTTCCTACACCCGGAAAGGGTATAATAAAGGGAGTTTTTCCAATTATAGGACAATCGAAACGGGATTCATTTATTAAGAGATTCAGAGTCGCCACTTGGGAGATTTATGGTGTCCCAAGTCAGCAGTTTAGAATCCCGAATCAAGGAAATTATGACTCTGTTTAACAGTCCGCGATCCAGAAATCCGAGTAAGGAATTCTGTTAACCCGGGAGAAGGTGTTAGGCATTCCCGGGTTCCATGGTTCTAGCACGGTCGCTCAACTATCATATTTGGCTTATTTTTTTGATTTTAGTACATGTTTTAATCTATGTGCTTTTAACTTTGAATTGCTTTTATTATTATTAGTTTAAGAGAATTGCAACGTCGTGAAAATACGTCTCGAACCGCGTCACATAAATGCACCCGCTATTTTTGACACATTTCAACTTCGTTGGGATTTGGATTTGGGTCACATAAATGTGCACCCGTATTTAGGAAGGTAAAATTATTTAAAATACGCGCCTAAAGTAGCTAGCGTGTTATTATCTTTGGGGAAGGCCGTGGAATTCGCTAAACAGCCCGTCCCGAAGTCTAGGTATTTTAACAGGAACATTTAAAGAGGGTTACGCGATTTATGGATTATATTTGGCGCGGCGCACCTCGAGTTATTTAAAGGTCGTCCTATAGGGAACTACTATTTTTCTATTAAGCATTGTCTCTAAAAAGGGTCTTATTTTAGTATTATAAGGTTCGGGCCTCAAATTCAAATCGGATTCAAACAAGAGGGGAGAACCTCTTAATTTGAATTCGCTACCTAACTCGAGAGCCCAAATTTATATTTACATTTAAACAAAGGGACCCAATGAAGACCTTCAGTATTTGGGCCTCAAATTGGCTCTGAACGAAGAGTCAGTCCATAAATAGGACTGGACTATGCGCGGGCAGGATTAAGGCCCAACTGATTAAAGTAGCTGTAAAGTTTTAACCAAACAACAAATTCAAATAACTTACTAAAAACTGAACTGGGCCCACTGGCCTGGTCCAACGGATAATCATAGTCCTTAAAGTTACTGAATTCTGTTTCTGAAATTAAATCTATCAAATGGGAGGATTATAGATTTGTTCAAGTCGGTAATTTGCCAAATCAATTCCAGAATTTAAGTTCCAATTACATTTAAACCAACAACTATCTACAAACATGTGAAGAAGCTGATGGTACCACTAACATAATCAA
This sequence comes from Nicotiana attenuata, assembly GCF_001879085.1. Taxonomy (NCBI): domain Eukaryota; kingdom Viridiplantae; phylum Streptophyta; class Magnoliopsida; order Solanales; family Solanaceae; genus Nicotiana; species Nicotiana attenuata. The sequence continues at coordinate 661,370 of NW_017670460.1, read as the reverse complement.
AATTTATAATGGAACATCACATATAGAAAGCATAGCTAATAGCATACTTGTTTAATTGTAAACTTAGAATCCCTATTGAAGCTGAAACTCAAACGTACATTCATACTAATAGGAGCCATTTGTTTCATTTCAATGTAGATGCTCACGCTCGTTTTAAATCCTACTTCTAATTAACGTTTAGTCTATTTTGAATTTCCAATCGACAGAATACCCAAAAAGCGGAAACTAATTGAAACTGAATTAAGATAAAATGTACAAGTGCATACACTCTGTAATTCTACACTTAGTTATGGCTTGTCAGACTATTCCTGTTGCAAACACTTATTTAACCTGAATTTAGCATTGATATGAACAGATTCAAACATTGTATTCAAACAACCAAACCTGCTTAACTTCGAATTATTTTACAGCCTCCTGGAAAATAGCTACTGCTAGTTTTTACTCATAAAGTCCAGCCAAAGCTACAAATCATTGTTCATGCAGTCCAATTAGTACAAATTAAGTAATCGTCCAAATAACACTATGAATTAGACATCTAAGTACATCAGTCAAACTAAATCCACATAAGACAAAAAGGCACAATGAATTCTTCAATATTCCTCTTCAAAATGGCAGTCATACACATGGATCCTGTCCTCACAACACTTGAGATTTTAAAAGTGTACCTGGAATTTGAGGCAAAACAAGGAGAAATGGACAATCAGCTAAGCAAATACAGCAACAGAAATCAGCAGTGATTCAGCCCAGAAATAAACTCAAATGAACCAGTAGTGTATCACAGAAGTGCAGCCTCGATTGAACAAATGAAATATCCTTGATTGAACCAAATAGGACTCGAAATTAACCCAGGAACATTTCTAATACTTCCGCAATTAGAACTTGAACTAGAAGATGCAAATCAACAACTAAACTCAAAAATAACCTAAGAATTTCCATATAACAGTATTTTTTGGAGTTTTTGCTATTATTTTTTTGAACTTTTGAAGAATAGAGATTGAACTTCAATTACTTGCTTTTGGATTTGAATTTCAAACTGCAGAGATTTGGATTAGGAGTCTTTTTGGGGGATTTTTCAGAGCTGGAACTTTTGGGAATTTTTTAGGGTTCCAAAAACTTGTCCATTAAGGCATTAGGGACTGCTTTATATAGGCAAGACTAAGGGTAGCCCTCACATTTCTATTTTCCTTTTAGTCCTTCTTTTATTTTCCAGTTTTACTCACTTAGTCCCTTATTTTGCTTGACTTGTTACTCAAGTCTATAGCCACTAACTTTCTAAAAGTCTGTTTTGAACCCTATCTAGAACCTTCTAGGGAGTTCCATTCCCTGTCATTACAACGTCCCTTAAGTAAAATACCTACAGTACCCTGAATTGTCCCCTAAAATTACCAATTTATGTTAATTACCCTAAACTCTCTAATTAACTGAGGTCAAACTAACAATTCTGAAAACTAATCATCTTAACAAATTCCCGCCCATATCTTAACACCAACTAACTAATGNTTTTGGATTAACAACTACTAGTAACAAGCTCAAGCAAAACAGTGCTCAAATAGTATTGATCAAAACTGCTAAGCAAACAGATTCGACACACACAAGTAATAAAACAACTTAAACATTCATGAGGCCTGGAGAAGATTTAAGCGACTCAAAACTTAAACTAAATCCTAAACATGATTAATCCTAATTCTCCAGAACTCAATCACAACCAAATTGACAAACGACCCAATTCTTACTATTGATTAAAAGACAGAGAAGATTAACAAATCAGAAACAGTGGCTAACCTAGTTGAACACTGGTTCAACTAAAAAAATGAGGAGAAATAAACTCATGCCCTAACTTGATTGATCAGGGGAAATATCAGTCAAGATAAAGAGATTAATGAAGAAGGACAAGAAAGACTTACTTAGTTTGAGCACTCGACTGACTATGGGGTGAACTCTGAATGGCCAATTGTTTGAATCCTCCGAGATTCTTGACGCGTAACATCCCTAATCGTGTGTTTTCAAAAGAACACACATGATTAGGGAAATCACGGTCCAAAATCCCTAAAATTTCTGAGCTAGGGTTCTGCCGGTTCTAAGATCTGAAATTCGAGAAGCTCTGGCAAGATTCGAAAGGTTTTGGTTAGGGATTAGTGATGGGGGAGGGATGAAGGACATTTGGTACGAATTTGGGCCAGTTTGGGTGAGTTTGCAACTTGGCCGGAAACTTTGATGGAATATTTGAGACGACTGGCTATGATTCGAGGGGAGCTGAGGGCATGGTTGGATAGGGGAAGACGAGGGGATTCAATGGTGTATTTTTGGTGGTCATCGGAGCATCGCCGCCGGCGGCGACGATTTCCGGCCGGCGGCGGAGGGCGGAGGGCGGTGGGGCTAGGACGGAGGACGGTGGAGGAAGGCGGGGTTGAGGTTTGTACGAGGAAGATGGGAGTTGTCGTTACATTTTGTACAAAAATTATTACATTTTTATTACATTTTGAGAGCCAATTATGGCCGCTGGATCTGGGGAAATGAATGGTCGTGATCAACGACGTCAAAACAACGTCGTTTGATGAAGAGGCATTTGGACCGGCCAAGCATTTGGGCCTGGGCGTGGGAATTTTATGGGGCTAACTGATTTTGGCCCAAATTTGGTCTCTAATGAAGACCAATTTTAATTTTTTTTTCCTCTTTTTTTCTTTTTATCCATTTTTGTATATATTTTTTTTGTATTTATTTATTTTTCTGATTTTATAAAATGCTTAAAATAAAGTAAATACCTAATTACACTATTTAACTCCTAGAATTACTTATAACTCTATTTAAAACAAATGCAATAATTAGTAATTCGATGAACTATTTTCTCGCAATTTTCTTTATATTTTATTCTAAAACTAATTACTACTAAAACTGTGAAATTAAATCCTTAAATGCCAATGCATATTTTTGGTATTTTCATATGGATTAAAATGCACAAATAAAATGCAACAACTACCAAAGAATGCCAAAAAACAAATTATAAAATACTAGAAAAATTGCTTTGTTTGAAATTTGGGAATTACTGCTCAGGGCAAAAATCACATGCTCACAACCGTCCCACATGAACATAGTGTAAACGAGGCAGTAAGCATAGTAAGAAGGTATACAAATAAAAAAAATCGTACAAATTTAATGCAAATTTGGATATCTACAAAAACATACATAGTAAAAATAAATTTTATACAACTAATTATATATTATACAACTTATTTATAATTTATCTACAACTTTCATACATTATTTCTACCCAGTTAAATGGAACTTATAATATCATACAACTTAAATACAATTTTTATACAAAATTTAGACAATATGTCTTTTGTATATATACTTTGTATCTGATTTGTATATATTTTATCTGTGGTGTGTGCTTCTTCCTCTCTAAAAATCCAATCAAAATTTACTCTCTTAATACAATTTTGATACATATTAACAACTTTATGTAAAAAGATAGTATTGATAACATAAATACAAATTTTATACAACGATTCATACATTATACAACTATTTTTCATTTTTCATACAACATTCAAATAAAAAAAAATATATAACTACGTCAGAATACAATTTACATACAATTATAATACAACTTTACTACAATCTTCTTCGAGTTTCAATCTGAAATCCAGGTCTAGTCTTCACCAAAACACCCTCAAAATTGAGATATAAACTCCAAATAATATTTCGAATTGTTTGCAACAACACCCATTTCAAACAAATAATGGTTTTTGAAAACCCAAATTCGATTTCAAAGCTTCAAAGCTTTTTAATGGCTGTCGATGGTGGAGAGTCAAACACCCTCAAAATTATTGATTGACAATTTCAATTTGAACACCAATTGTGCAACATGAAAGGAAATTGCTAAGTAAAAACGATTGAAATTCATTGATGAATTCCATTACAACTCTATACAACAAGAAAGCATAAAAACAGATAACATCAAATGAAGAAAAATTGAAAAAAAAACATAGAAGGGGAGTAAAAAGATGAAGAGAGAGAGAGAGAGAGAGAGAGAGAGAGAGAGAGAGAGAGAGAGAGAGAGAGAGAGAGAGAGAGAGAGAATGATATAGAGAGTGGGCAAGTATAAAGGGATAAGAAAATAATTGGGACTCCTTATTCAATTCTTAATATAAAGGGATACTCTTATAATTTATTTGTATATACTGGTAAATTGTATATGACCATGTAATTAAATCGAAACTTGAGTAGGGAGGGTAATAAGGTTTCAAATAGTGTATAGGAAGGTAAAAAGCCTAATATTGATACTTAGGCTTAATACCTAGTTTATCCCCCGAGTTTCTAGTTTTTTTTATATGTATATCCAAATATATATAACACATTAATAGTGTTTATTTGTATATCACAGTGTATAATGTAATAATAATAATGTGTATATCAAAAAGTATATCAAATTTTTATTTTTCTTCTTTATATAACACATTCAGAGTGAAAACTCATGTTTCAAGACGAATTCACATGTACGGCCCTCATTGTATCCCGTGTATAGCTCCATATCCATCAGTGATATTTCATGTATATCATGTGTATATCCATAAAACTTTGTTTTAAATATATGATATAAAATGTAATATACACAGTCTATATCTGTGTATATCCATGAAAATTCATGTTATATACACAATATATGATGTGAGATACAAATTTGTGTTATATACACAATATACGATGTGATATACACATACATCCATAAAAAATGTGTGTTATATACACGATATACAAAGTGATATACATATACGTCATAAGAACTTGAGTGTGATATACAGTGATGTACATGATATATAATGTGATATACACATGCCGCTGTTGGATTTTTAGGTCTGATTTTTTTCCTGAAACCAGTCTAAACCACTTCTAATCTTGCTCAAATTTTGTATATAGCATCGTCTAGATGTTTTCAATCAATTTCAATCACATTCACTCGTTCAATCTAACAAAAAATAAAAAAGAAGAGAGAAGAAAAACAAGTTGAACTATTTTTTCTCCCTATTTTCTCTCTTAGTTCTTGCTTTTAATTTTCTCTAATGTGAGATCAACCTTACCTTTTTATCCCACTGATTTTTTTGCATAATTTACAATAATTTTTGCTAACCCGTGAGAGAGAAAGAGGAGAGATAGAAGAGGAAATGTAAGGAGAGAAAGTGAGAGAGAATTCCGTCGATTCTGTTAGCTCCGTTGGGTGATTTTGGGCTTAGGTGCATGTCCGAATTGTGTTTGGAGGTCCGTAGCTCATTTAGGCTTGAAATGGCGGAAGTCGAATTTTTGGAGATTTGGACCAGTAGTGAAATTTTTGATATCGGGGTCGGATTCCATTTCCAGAAGTTGGAGTAGGCCCGTAATATTGATTATTACTTGTATGCAAAAGTTGGGGTCAATCAGACGTGATTTGGTTGGTTTCGGCATCGATTGTCGAATTTGGAAGTTTCAAGTTCATTAAGTTTAGATCAGATGATGATTCGTGTTTTTAGCGTTGTTTAGTATGATTTGAGTGCTCGACTAAGTTCGTATGGTGTTTTAGGATTGGTTGGTATGTTTGGTTGAGGTCCTGGTGGCCTCAGGTGTGTTTCGGATGCTCAACGGGTTGAAAATTGGACTTAGGCCATTGCTGAATATTTTCTGGTGCTGGTGTAATCGCACATGCGGAGAGGTCACCACAGGTGCGAGCTCGCAGAAGCGGGACTTTGAGCGCAGAAGCGGAATTGGGCAGCCCAGGCCGGGATCGCAGGTGCGAGGTTATTTCCGCATCTGTGATGCTCGCAGATGCGAGGTAGGAACCGCAGATGCGGTGAAGGACCGCAGGAGAGGAAGAGATTCCGCAGGAGCGGGCGCGCAGGTGTGACCCATTGCTCGCAGAAGCGGGACTTGAGGAATTAAGTGATTTCCACACCTGCGATGGAATTTCCGCAGGTGCGGCGCCGTAGGTGTGACGAAGGGTACGCAAGTGCGGTTTGACTGACAAAAAAGAGCTAAGTGCGAGGGTTTGAGTTCATTATCCATTTTTGGACCTTAGGAGCTCGAAAATTGGCAATTTTTTGAGGGATTTTCAGAAAGAACTTTGGGGTAACAATTCCTTACTTGGTTTTGGCTATATTTCATTAATTTATTGTTGTTTTCTTCATTTAATCAGGAATTTGAGTGAGAAAGTTGGGAAAATGGGGGAGAAGTTCCCCGATCGAATTTATGAGTTTCGGGTAGGATTTAGACATCGGATTTGGATAATTTTGGTACGAGTGAACTCGTGAGTAAATGGGTGTTCGTAATTTGTGACTTTTAACAGATTTTGAGATGTGGGCCCGGGGAGGCTTTTTGGGCGTGTTACTAATTTCTTGCCTTAGCTTTGATTTCGTTAGCTAGATTAGTTTCTTGTAGCTATATTTATGTTATGTAATTAGTTTTGGCTAGATTTGGGCCATCCGGAGCGGGATATTCGTAGAAAGAGCATTATTACGGATTGATTTGAGCTTTGTTCGAGGTAAGTGACTTGCCTAACTTTGTGTGGTGGAACTCCCCTTAGGATTTGGTACTGTTTGATATATGAGCGCCGTGTACGTGAGGTGACGAGTACGTACACGGGCTATTTGTTGTAAAACTCCGTTTTCCACTAAGTCATAACCTGTTTTCTCCTTGTTTGAATTACACTAGCATATGTACTATCCCGTTTAGATTAGAAAAATATGCCTACATGTTTTAACTGCCTATTTGAACTCTGTGCAGCATGTTTAGTGAAGTTACATGGTTTTTCTTTGATTTGGACTTAGTCTAAACTGTAGATTTTCTTGCTGTGACTGTTATTTATATTGGTTGAGCTGCATATTTACTTTGGGACTACGGAACGGTATTCCGGTAGATCCCGTATTCTGCATATTTACTTTGGGACTACAGAATGGTATTTCGGTAGATCCCCCTGTTCTGCATATTTACTTTGGGACTACGAAACGATATTCCAGTAGATCCCCCTGCACATTTATGTTTGGGACTACGGGACGGTACCCTGGGAGATCTCCTGTTGTTATCTCTGTGTACTGAGCTGTTATTTTTCTGTGATTTCATCCTTGTTACATTTTACTATTTATCTTTACTGCGATATTTCATTCTGTCTTATTTAATTATATACATACGAGTAGGGCCCTGACCTGATCTCGTCACTACTCGACCGAGGTTAGGCTTGGCACTTATTGGGTACCGATGTGGTGTACTCATGCCATTCCCTGCACATGTTTTCGTTTGCAGATCCAGGTAACGCTTATTAGCCGCATTATCAGTGATGTGAGCCAGTTGTAGAAACTTCAAGGTATATCTGTCGCGTCCGCAGACTTCAGAGTCCCTTTCTACTCTTCCCCATGTCAAACACTTCCTGTATTTCCTTTTGTTAGACTCTGGAGCATAGAGATACTATCTTCTTTATGTAGTTTGTGACTCATGATGTTCCGATTTTTGGGCATATTGTGTATTTATGAGTAATTGGTTATTGTACACGCCAAGCGGCATGGTATTCAGTTATGTTGTTCTATTACAGTTAGTTGTTAAAATTATGTTATCATTCTATTATTCCGCAAATGTTAGGCTTACCTAGTTGTAGAGACTAGGTGTCGCCACGACGGTTTACGGAGAGAGAACTTGGGTCGTGACACAAACAATATGAAAATTAGCAACAAGCATAAATTGAAACTAACATTTTCTCATTGGACGAGTGTGGATGAAATTAATGATCCACGATTTAGTTTGAATATCTTCAACTTTAGACCTTATGGGCATCTAATAAATCAACTTGATATTGATGAGAATGAACTATTCGGTAATTGTTTTATCTTTCAAAATTTCCTGTTGAATGTTTTATTAACTTATTCGTAACTATTTATTAAAATGTGGCCGATGTCATAGGAGAAATTATTAGTCATGGTAACATACAATTGTACAATCAAGGTGGTAAACACAAGTACCTTTATGAATTTGGAGCTTGAGGATCATGAGTACGTGTGCAACCATAAATTGAATTAGTTATAGATTCCATTATTATTATTATTTTTTTCATTATTAATTTCTGTATTTTACATATAGAAGGAACAATATTTCAACAACTTTTTGGGGAGAATTTGTAGATCAAATCTTGCCATACTTGGATGGATCACTCAATCAGCCTACCATAGTGGTTATCATATGATAAAAGCCCATAAATTCTAAAGTATTCGGATTGTGATATTTGAATTTTTACTTCTATTTGTGTATGTTTTTTTTTAATTAAGGTTAATTTTGTATGTAGATAAATATTTTGTGCGTAATACTTGGCATGCCTCGAAGCTTTGGATAATGCTGATCTTTCAAAAGTTACTGAATTTATATCCAGGTTTCTTATATACAACATTAAATTATATAGGCACTACACAAAAATTTTGAGCATATTTAAAACTAATACAAACTTGGTTAAATGCAGATTAGGAAGTGAGAGGATTTGTCAAATAACTTTTCAATGTAGTTATTTTGTTTCTGAAAAAGTGGCTATTGGAATTGTGCAAGCTAAAAGCATTAGAGAATTAATTGATTGCATGCAAGTAAATACGTTGCTAAACTTTTTTTGAAAACCATGACTAACAATGTACTTATATTATCTTATAAACCTTACAGGCATACAAATATAAAATATACATTTGGATCAGTTGCCAATAATTTTCACATGAAAAGTATAACTAGATATACTACCACATGAATGTGTTATTTATACACAATATACGTGTTGGATTCCCTTTTTACAGAAAGGGAAAATCTGGATTACTGCTACTACTGTGGTAAATTTAGAACTTGAATGCGGATGGTCATATGTGGATGCAAAAGATGTCCGAAGAAAGTTGATAAAATTGAAAATAAGTTTTACTGCAAGAAAAGTGAACGTATTGATCATTCTGCTCTGAAAAGGTTGACCACAATCTCTGCTTAATTAAATATTATTAGAACATAAATTTAAGTTAAAAATTTTTTTAACTTAAAAAAGCTTTCAGATACAGGCTTCAAGTTCGAGTAATTGATGGCGCTGACTCTATTTCTTTGTTGCTTTGGAATCATGAGGCAATAAAACTCATAGAAAGTCTGCGTATGATACCTTGAAAGAAGGTTTAGTAGAGGTATGTTATTTTATTTTCATTATTTCATGGTATATACCTTTACGGTATGATGATGATGGACAAATAAAAATGGAGCTAGAAATGTAGTGTACATTTTTCCCCGTAATTTAATATAATATATTATTAAATAGATTTATTATTTAATTATTATATATTATTATTGTCTTCTGATCCGTTGGTCTTAATATATTTCAAAGTTTGCATTGATCTAAAACTATTTAAGATCTTGAAAACTTGGTGACACAAGGCACCAAAGTTCATAATAGGACACAATCTTATGAATTATATGCTTCCTTAATTTCTGTTTCAAGCTCCATCCGAACAGAAATCCATAAAGAAAAAAAGATATATCAGAAGAAACCAATAGGCACTAGGCAGAGTAAAATTCATTCTGAAAACACTTATTTTATTTTTCATATTTTAAGTGCACTGGCATGCAAAATTTATGTGCAAATAAAGAGGCAAGCAGTTGTTGTAAAAATTTAGAAGAACACAAGTGGGCGTCATGATAAAAAGGCCTGTAAGAAACTCAAGGTCTCAATGCTCATGGTGCAGAGAATAGGCCTATAACTATGTTCAAGCAGAAATTTGACAAACCCTCAATATTCAAACTGTTAAGGTGAGTCGATGGCCTGTAATTTCCTCCTTTATTTTTCTGCTGAAAGAGAATAGGCTATTTCAAAGTGCCCGAGAATGTTAAATTAGATTCTTTTCCTTTTGAAAATTAATGTTCAAATTAGATAATCTTAAAAAAAATGTGTACTCATTTGTTCTTCTCCTAGTGGATGTGCTCATTCTACCGTATCTCATCGGGAGTGCGGGTTGACCCATAAAAGTATTATCTTTGTGTTGGATGACTTTGGCCTTTTTACCCAAGTAAAATTCTCACATAGCGAAGAAAAAATATGAAAAAATATGTCAAGTTTTCAGGATTGGATATCTCTGCAATTTGCATGGTAAACAACGATTACTCTATAGCTTCTAGATGCAATTGTTTGACCAAAAAATATTAAGCTTTTTATTAAACTAATTAATGATGAGATAGATGGTGAATCCTAGTTAAATATAATAAATTCTAGATCTAATATTGGAGGATATAAGCGGGATGAGCAGTGTTCGGGAATATTAAATACCGGGTATGTAATCAATGATTGTCAATAAATATTATGACATGAACATATAATAAATGTAGATAATGGAAATAAATATAATAAGAAGGAATTTAACATCCAAATGTTAGATCACTTGGGTGATTCTTTCTCCTGACAGCAACGTGGAATGATGGAAAGTGATGATGGATAAGGAATCTTTGGATCTAGCAAACAAAGAATGAATAATGTATGTCGAGCAAAGTGTCAGTGAACAAGACAATATTTGTATATTCTTTCTAGTCAACTCTTTACAAAGTGCTCTTATCAAGAAGTGAAGATCCCCCTTTTGTTCTCTATCTCTTCCTATTTATAAGGGATATTCCTAAGAAACCCTAAATAGTACAACATAAGGAATATCCAAAGGAATATTCCTTATGTCTATTGCTGAGCTATCCTACCGTTACTTCCTTGCTACATTCTCTTGACCTCGGTAATAATCCTCCTTGAGACGACTCCTCGCCGTTGTGTAGTGGTCGACTCTTCCCTCGACCCTGTTTATTTGCAGTTATCAGGCCATCCAAATTTAGACCAATACAGTTTGTCCCTCCACTTATTGAGGTCGTGATCTTGCACGTTCTCGATGAGTGGATCCGGTATGCGTCTATTTAGAAGAATTTGGTCGTGTTGATCGAGTCGGATCGGCCGAGGTCGAAAGAAAATGGTGTAGCCAGCGGGGCTGCGGTTGGTGTGGCCCACGTGGAGTGACGTCATGGCCACGCGCGTCATCATTACACGTCTTCCCGATGTAGTGTCTATGCTTCTGTTGCTTCGATTTTGGTGCCATTGACGGTCTTTCGCTTCGATTCTAGTGCCACCCAATCCTATAAATAGATGGGGGGGGGGGGGTTCATTTTCGAAAATTTTCATCACTCCTCATTTTGCATGTGTATTGTTTTCTTTGATCTTCTTCTTTTTTCTCTGATTTCATTCTCTTGCAGCCTCTTCAATTCCAGTCCCTGACTTCTTACCCAGTTGATATCTTCTTCTCCAGATTTTGTTGCATTCGCTTTACTACGAAAATATGTCAACATCCCCTCACATTCACGACGAAGTTTTCGATGCCACTCCTTTATCGGTGGTCCTTCCCCCCGGCGGTGAGGAATTAATGGTTGAAGAGGAGGAAAGTTTTCCCAACGTGGAGGAGGTGGTCCCCAAGAACCCTTTTGGTCAGACACGACTTCCTAAAGGAACCCGCTCTCGCTCCTGCTCAGAAACTTTCTGAGACGGGATCGCCTCAAATAGCCAATCTCCGGTCTAAATATCGCATTCCTCCTCACGTCGAGATTGTTCCAGAAGGGGGCGACATCGTAGAGGTTCATCGACCCGGATATTGTGCTTTCTATGTCTATCCATTCTTAATCGGTTATTCTCTTCCTCTCCCCCCATTGGCGGAGGAATTTTGCCGATTTTACGTTTGCCCGGCGCAACTCTCCCGTTATTTGTACAAAGTTTTTCTGATGCTGGCGAAGTATGCAGAGTTGGCCGATTGTGAAGTCAACATTCGCCACCTGCTACATCTTTTTCGCCTAGCTTTTATAGAGGTACATTGATACACCTGCGGCATCGTGGGATCATAGGGTTGGTGGCCGGGATGGAAGATAAGACGAACCGGCGGTTCTGGCATAAGTACTTCTTTATCAAGACCGAGCACTTGGTGGCGAATCCCACTGGGTTTCCTGAACAGTGGAACTATAATCATAAGTATCTCATCGTATGCTCGTCATTTTCGTTCATTCCTTCATTTTCGACTTACTCGCGGCTTCCTTGTTTTTTAGCTGAGAGGCGTGCACCTTCTCCCATCTTCGATATTGAAGATTGGGTGGCTCGAGTCTTACCCCACACCGTGGGAATTTGCAATTGGGCGTCCTTGCACAAGCATTTTGGACCCAAGGCCCCATCCAGTAAGTGTCATTTCTACCTCAGCTTATTGTTGTTTACTATCATTTTTTGATGCAACCTCCCTTTGGTGCTAGGTCGGCGAGTTCCCAAGAAGACGAGGGCTTCAGTGCCTGCATTTCGCCAAGCTATCGCATCGGCTGGAATGCAATTTGCCTTGGTCGAGTCAGCTCAAGGAGGTCGGACTCAAGCTCCGCCCGTGAGGGACTCCGTCCCTCAAACTGTTGCCATATAGGATGAGATCTCTTCTTAGCCCTTCTTTCACCTTGTAGATGAACCGTCAAATGGCGAGGAGACATTGTCAAGGAAAAGGCGAAGGGTGGAGACCCGGAAGGCCATCGTTGCTGACGTTGAGCCGAAAAAGTTCGTTGCTCTGGAGGCGGAACCTGTGCTTACATCAGACGTTGAGGTTGTTTCTATGGTGGGCGTTGTCATGGAGAGGAGACCCTCTGGGGTTGAGGAGGTTCGTGGTAGCGGGGAGCTTACGCAGGCCGCAGTAGGCTCATCATCAGCGGCCAGGGGAAACAAAGTTGTTCCTGCAGGGGACGACGACTCTGGCTCGGATATCTATCCTGAGGAGATTCGGACCATCATGGAGAGAAATACTCGTGTGGAGATAAGGACGGAGGGTCCTAATTGGCACATAGTCATCCCCGTGGACTACGACCTTTTGGCCAACTCAGAACGGGCGGTGCCGATCTTTGCTCCTCTTTGCGCGGCTTTTGAGAATACGACGCTACAGACGATGACAGATGCGGACCTATCATTGGGCATGTCCGGCATGGCTCTGTGGGTGAGTGTTATTCCATGTAAGTTTAGTTTTTTTTTCGTACGTGCAATATGCTTACACTGACACACTTTGTTATTTTGCATTAGACTCTTCTCATGGGTATCGAGCATGACCGGCGGGAGGAGCGAAGGACGACCATCTTTAAGAAGATGACTTCAAAGTACAAGGAGTACCGTACTAAGCAGCGAACGCTGGTTGAATTCTTTAGCCAGGATGGCGAATTTTAGTCACTTCGTGATGGGCTCAAACAGAAAGACGATGAGCTGAAGAAGAAAGATGAAGAGCTAAGGGAATGGGACGATGAGCTTATGAGGGCCATCAGTAGGTGCAGCGAGCTTGAGGCAGCTCTAAAGGCCAAAGAGGACGATCTCGAGGTGAGCAAGGCGGTGATGGCTGAGAACGCTGACCTTCAAACGCAGGTGGCATCCTTAACGGCCGAACTCGGGCAGAGGGAGGCAAGGGCTGTCAATCTGAGGGGTGAGCTAAGTGCCAAGGTCGAAGAATTGAGTCGGGCCAAAAAAGGCAAATTGGCCGCTATGGCTGAAGCGGCAGCCCTAGAAGACGCCCTCCGCGTTTGCAGGTCTGAGCGGGCTAATGAGATGGAGACATCGGCACTTAAGGTGGTGAGGTTGGAAGAACAGATCCAGGGTTTGGAGGCAGAATAGTTCGGGTTAAACGAGCAGGTTGTTATCTTGAGGGCCGAGGATGCGCGACGACAGTCACAACCGTCCACATCTCATACTTCTGCCGATCCCGGTGTGCTGCGGGAGTTGTATGAGATGTGGGTCCATGCCGAGGCTCAACTTGACGTGTATAAATCTTTGAAGGCTGTTGGAAAAGTTTCCGAAGCAGATCTTGAGGGCGTCCGTGTCAAGGCACGTGCAGCCCGTGAAGCTTGTGGTTATGACCCTGGCACACCTGGCGGGGATGAGGATGACGCCGCCGCAGATAGGTTTGCCTCTGATCCTTGGTATGATAATCAGTACGCCGATGGGGATGATGTGGCATGAAGCTGTTGTACTTAGTTTTTTTTTTGCTTTGCTATTTTTGTGAGGGCGTCCTCGAGCCCTTTGTAAAAAGTATTGTAATCCAATAATTGAAATGGAACAATTTCCTTTTTGCTATGTATTTCTTAATTCCCGTTCTCTTTTCCTCTTTGTTTTTTGCTATGTGGGGAAGCCCCTGATTTTTCGACTATTTGCATATGGTTGATATTGATTGAGTCGAACATGGACTGACTTGAGGTCGAGTATTAATTAGCTTGGATGAGATCGAGGTTTGATGAGGTCGAAAATCAAATAATTAGAGCGGGGTCGAATGTAAAGTAATTCGAGCGGGGTCGAATGTGAAGTAATTCGAGCGGGGTCGAATGTGAAGTAATTCGAGCGGGGTCGAATGTGAAGTAATTCGAGCGGGGTCGAATGTGAAGTAATTCGAGCGGGGTCGAATGTAAAGTAATTCGAGCGAGGTCGAAGGTGAAGTAATTCGAGCGAGGTCGAAGGTGAAGTAATTCGAGCGAGGTCGAAGGTGAAGTAATTCGAGCGAGGTCGAATGTAAAGTAATTCGAGCGAGGTCGAATGTGAAGTGTGAAATGACTTGGTGGAGTTGTGCAAAGATTCTGCTTTGTTTATTTCATTCATTGGAGAATATTACATGTTTCTGCTTGTTTCATTTATACATTAGAGAAGTTCTAGTCTACCTAGTCCCTTCATCGTTCGGCCTGGAGAAGTAGTCGGAAGGAGGGACGATGAATTATACTTGAACTTCGAGACGTCCCCTTTGCCGCCTAATTAAAAACCTCCGCGGGAAAACCCAATTGGGACAAAACCCGGGCGAGGGTAAAAGAGTACGACTTGGAGGGTGTCCGTTTCCAGAAGTTGAAGTATTTGAGGTGAGCGACATTCCAGTTGTTTTGTAGTAGCTTTCCTTCCATTGTTTCTAGTTGGAATGATTCTTTGTTTGCTGCTGCCGTGATTTTGTATGGCCCGTCCCAATTGGTTCCTAGTTTACCTTCTCTTGAATCTTTGCTTGCCTGTGTTTTGGCCTTGGGTACATAGTCTCCGACTTTCAGTGGTCGTACTTTGGCCTTTTTGTTGTGGTACCGTTCTGCTTACTGTTTTTGGGCTATCATTCTTATATAAGCCATGTCTCTTCGCCCTTCAGCTTTGTCGAGGTCTTGTTTCCTGTATTCGTTGTTGTTTGGTCCACTTTCATTGGAGTATCTCAAACTAGGTTCCCTGACCTCGACTGGTATCATGGCATCAGTCCCATAGACTAGTGAATATGGCGTTTCTCCTGTGCTTGTTTTTGGCGTGGTGCAGTATGCCCACAGTACTTCTGGTAGCAATTCCGATCATAGTCCCTTGGCGTCCTCAAGATTTTTCTTCAAGATATTTAGTATTATTTTATTGGAGGATTCGGCTTGGCCGTTATCGGCAGGGTGATATGGCGTGGAGAGTATTCGCTTGATGTGCCATTTTTCGAAGAATTTAACGGTCTTTTTTCCGGTGCATTGGGGTCCGTTGTCATAGCTGATTTCTTTGGGGATACCGAAACAGCATATGATGTTTCTCCATATGAATGTGATAACTTCCTGTTTGCATATTTGGGCGAATGCACCTGCTTCTACCCACTTGGAAAAATAGTTAGTTAAAACCAAAAAAAGTCGTATATTACCTCGCCCTGCTGGACGATGTCCATTCCCCATTTGATGAACGGCCATGGCGATGTAACCGAGTGGAGGTGCTCGCCTACTTGGTGTATCATAGGAGCATATTTTTGGAACTGTTCGCACTTCTTGACGTAGTCGGCGACAACCTTCTTTATTGTGGGCCAATAATAATCCGCTCGAATGAGGCGTCTAACGAGGGCTCGATTGCCGGTATGGGCACCGCAGTGGCCTTCTTGTACTTCCTCGAGGATGCGTCTTGTTTGGTTCCGCCCTAGGCATTTCGCCAAGGGGCCTCCAAATGTTCTTTTGTATAGGTCGTGGTTTATGATGCTGTATCTGGCCACCTGCATTCGAAGCCTTTTGGCTTCCTTTTTATCTGATGAGAGTACTCCCTCATGCAAATATGTTATAATACGGTTGCGCCAGTCCCAAGTCAAACTTACAGAGGTACCTCAAGTTGGTCTATTGACGAGTGGAGAAGGGTGACCACGTTTTCTCTTGTGATGTTTTTTGTGGCCGCCTCTAACTTGGCGAGGCCATCTTCCTCGATGTTTTGTGCTCGAGGTATCTGGTCGAGTCGACATTCATCGAATTCTGGTAGCAGTTTATGAATTTCTTCCTGGTACTTTTGTAGCCTCTTCTCTTTGATTTGGAAAGTCCCTGTGACTTGGTTGACAACGAGTTATGAGTCGCATCTGAGGATGACTTGTCGTGCTCCGTATTTGATAGCTAGCTTTAATCCTGCAATTATAGCCTCACACTCGGCCTCGTTGTTAGTCATATCGGGGCACCGTATGGGTTGGCGGATGACTTCGCCTGTTGGGACTTCGAGTACGAGTCCCAGTCCAGATCCTGACGCGTTGGATGCGCCATCAGTGTATAGGACTCATAGGTCGGGTGGCCTGGTCGAGGTACGAGAAGTTTCCTACTCGACATCGGGCATTATTTTGGCACTGAAATCGGCGACGAAGTCAGCGAGTACGTGCCATTTTATCGCTGTTCGTTGTTGATATGTTATATCGTGCTCACTCAATTCTATGGCCCACTTGGCCAATCTCCCCTACAGTTCGGGTTTATGTAGGATGCTCCGTAGGGGCAAGGTCGTTACCACCAATATGGGGTGCAATTTAAAATAGGGTCTAAGCTTTCGTGAAGCTATAACCAATGCCAAGGCCAATTTTTTGAGGTGGGGGTACCTCGTTTCGGCGTCGACGAGGGTCTTGCTAATGTAATAGATTGGAGATTGCATACCTTTGATTTCACGGACCAATATTTCGCTCACCGCGACCTCTGATACGGCTAAGTATATCAGGAGGCGTTCGCCGGGTTCTTCTTTGGCGAGTAGCTGGGGCGAGGACAAGTATTCCTTTAGTTCTCTTAAGGCCTTGATGCATTCTGAAATCCACTGGAGCCCGTTGTCTTTTTTGAGTACGTTGAAGAATTTTTTGCATCTGTCAGAGGACCGTGAGATGAACCTTGACAGGGCAGCTATATGGCCTGTCAGTTTTTGTACCTGCTTCTTGCTGGTCAATACTTCAAGTATTCCCTCGATGGCTTTGATCTGGTCGTGGTTGACCTCGATGCCTCTTTGTGATACCAGAAAACCGAGGAACTTGCCCGAAGTTACGCCGAAGGCGCACTTCTCGGGTTTAGCTTCATACCGTATTGCCTTAGTATACCGAAGGCTTCCTTCAGGCGGCCGATGTGGTCTTCCTTCCTTTTTAATTTGACCAACATGTCGTCTATGTATACTTCCATTGTTTTGCCGAGTTGGTCCTTGAACATCTTGGTGACCAGCCTTTGGTAAGTCGCCCCTGCGTTCTTCAACCCGAATGGCATGACTCTATAACAGTACGTTCCCTGGTGGGTGATAAAAGTAGTCTTTTCCTAGTCCTCTTCCTCCATGAGGATTTGGTTGTAACCTGAGTAGGCATCCAAAAAGCTCAACAACTCGTGCCCTGCCGTTGCGTCAATGAGTTGGTCGATGTGTGGTAACGTAAAGGAGTCTTTCGGGTAGGCCTTGTTTATGTCCGTGAAATCCACGCATATCCGCCACTTTTCGTTTTTCTTTTTCACCATGACTATGTTGGCGACCCATTGGGGGTATTTCGATTCTCGGATGGAGCCGTTAGCGAGTAGTTCATCCACCTCATCACTGGCGACTTCATTGATTGCGACGTTGACTTATCTACTTACTTGTCGTACCAGAGGTAGAGTGGGTCGATGTTCAACTTGTGTGTGGCAACGTCTTTCGGGATACCTGGCATATCTGCGTGGGAAAAAGCAAATAAATTGACGTTGTT
The DNA here is from genome assembly GCF_001879085.1 of Nicotiana attenuata. Lineage (NCBI taxonomy): Eukaryota > Viridiplantae > Streptophyta > Magnoliopsida > Solanales > Solanaceae > Nicotiana > Nicotiana attenuata. The sequence goes on along the minus strand of NW_017670460.1, from coordinate 643,404 downwards.
AATTAATAACTTATGAAATTTACCTGGCTCTGAGAGCTTATGACCTATGTAAGCCCTTTTGCTGTTGTCGCTGATGTCTAGTTGGACGGGGTCGAGGTCTTCTACCGTTGACCCTGCGGCTTCCACGATGTTAGGGTTCTTGATCACGTCTTTTTGTTCGTTGAGTTCGGACCCTGACTTTGGTAATTACTATGCTTTTGAGTCTGTTCGCTTCAGCTCTTGAGTGTATGTACAATCCTGGGAGATGCGATAGCATTCTTGGGCTGTACGATGTTCGCCTCGAATGCTGAATACCCCCCACGGAATAGGGAACTTGATTACTTGATACAGGCTGGACGGGATGGCTCCCATGGCGTGTATCCATGGTCGTCCTATGATGGCATTGTAAGTTGTGTCCTGGTTCATGACATGGAACATTGTTTCTTGGGTGACGCCCCCGGCCAGAACGGGTAACGTTATTTCTCCTGAGGTTCGTTCGACTGCATTGTTAAAACCTGTTAGTGTTATGCAGCGTGGTACTATCTTGTCCTCGAGTCGCATTTGTGCGATGACTCGAGGGTGAATTATACAAGCGCAGCTTCCGTCGTCTACCATTATTCTTTTTACATCAGTATCTGAAATACGTAAAGTAATGACAAGAGCATCGAGATGAGGAAAGGTCAAACCGTGGGTATCTGACTTATCGAAGATGATACTGTCTTCGAAGTCGTCATACCGCTCGTGGGTGATTGCCCTGCCGATGATCATTTGGATGATGCGAGTGGGGGAGGGTGGCTTCGGAGGGCCTTGGTGTTGTTCTCGTCCGCGGCCGAAGTTGGCTCTTCCTTGGTCGCTCATTAGCTCCCTTAGGTGCCCTTAGTGGAGCATGTTCACTACTTTTTGTCGTAGGGCTATGCTTTCCTCGGTTTTGTGACCCCGTTCCTGATGGAATTCACAGAGAATGTTCGACTTTTGGGTATTTGGCTCGGACTTCATCTTTTGTGGCCACTTCACCTTCGGGCCTAGCTTCTCTAGTGCGTACACTATTTCTAAAGGGGAAACACAAAAATTGTGAGCAGATAAAAGTGGAGGCATACCTCTTTCGTTTCGCTCAGTCCCTGTATGCGGCCTGGACGGTCCTTCCGTATGGCAAGGAGATGGTGGAATGGGTGTTCTGACATATGGTTGATGCCTGTCTCAGTTGAGGCGTGGGCCCGATTGATCTCTTCGACCGTTATTACGACAGTCTTTCCTCGGCTCTATTTGGACCGACGTTAGCCGTTGGGTCGGGCCGTTAAGGTTATCCTCGTCTGCTCTCACCTCGGCGCAGTATACGTTGTGAATTTCTTCCCAAGTGGTGGGAGGGTATTTCATGAGCCTGCTTAATAATTTTCTGGTCGCTCTCAACCCATTCCTATTCAACTCATTTTGGAAAGCTGCCACCGCCATCCCTTCCGATATATTTGGTAAGCTCATTCTTACTCTGTTAAACCGAGCTAGGAAGTCCCTGAGTCCCTCGCCAGGCGATTGCCTAACGACGAATATATCATTAACCATGGCTTCCGCCTTCTTAGCCCCGGCGTGGGCGGTGATGAACTTGTCGGCCATTTCTTCAAACGTTGTTAGAGCGTGCCGGTAATTGTAAGTACCAGGTTAAGGCTCCCCCGTTAGGGTCTCGCCGAACTTCTTTAGCAACACTGATGGTACTTTGCTCTTTTGAGAGGTCGTTGCCTTTTACTGCTGTGACATGATGAATGATGTGATCTTCGGGATCTGTCGTGTCGTCATATATCTTTAGATATGGTGGCATCTTGAAGGTTTTGGGTATGTCATGTGGGGCCGCCTCCTCGTTATATGGTTGTTCGACGAACCGGCGGATGTCTTGTTTTGGTAGCAATTTTGGTGCGCCCGGTATCTCATCAACCCTTTCTTGATGCTCCCTCATTTGGTCGCGGAGCGATTTATTCTCGTTCTCCATTTCTTCCATTATCTTTAGGATGGAGGCAAGTGCATCGTTACCTGCATCAACAACGGTGTGAGTGTTACCTGTTGGGAGGGTAGGTTGATCGTCGGCGATTACTGTGACATCCGCTTGTGTGACGTTTCTATTCGCCCGTTCAACGGGTTTGTCGAGTATGTCGCTTAGAGTGCTTGTCAGCCACGTCTCCAGTAGTTTTTTAATTGCTAGCGGTGCTTCCTCAGTTGTGGATGTGGAGGCTCCCCTTTCACGTGAAGCGGTTGCACTTCCATGAGGGGGAGGGAAATCGCTCCGCCTGGGTGTAGCACTCAACGTCGCGTTCTCCTCGCCTTCTTTGTCAACCTCGTTGATGGTGTTCAAGAGGTTGGCAGTGACGTCCACTACTGCTTTCAGTCTTTCCTCTCCTTTTCCTTCCATTGTTAGTTCGTGCAAACGAGAAAAAGATGGATGATGTTGTTGTTCTTTTTTATCTAGAAAGAACTAAAATTTTAACTAGAACCTCCCCATAGACGGCGCCAAATTGTTTGACCAAAAGGTGTTAAGATTTTTGTTAAACTAATTAATGATGAGATAAAGGGTGAACCCTAGTTAAATATAATAAATTCTAGATCTAATATTGGAGGATATAAGCGGGATGAGCAGCGCTCGAGAATATTAAATACCGGGTATGTAATCTATGATTGTCAAAAAATATTATGACACGAACATATAATAAATGTAGATAATGGCAATAAATGTAATAAGAAGGAATTTATCACCCAAATATTAGATCAATTGGGTGATTCTTTCTCCTGACAGCAACGTGGAATGATGGAAAGTGAGGATGGATAAGGAATCTTTGGATCTAGCAAACAAAGAATGAATAATGTATGTTGAGCAAAGTAGTCAGTGAACAAGACAATATTTGTATATTCTTTCTAGTCAACTCTTTACAAAGTGCTCTTATCAAGAAGTGAAGATCCCCCTTTTGTTCTCTATCTCTTCCTATTTATAATGGATATTCCTAAGAGACTCTAAAAAGTACAACATAAGGAATATCCAAAGGAATATTCCTTATGTCTGTTGCTGAGCTATCCTATCGTTACTTCCTTGCTACATTCTCTGGACCTCGGCAATAATCCTCTTTGAGACGACTCCTCGTCGTTGTGCAGTGGTCGACTCTTCCCTCGACCCTGTTTATTTGCAGTTATCAGGCCGTCCAAATTTAGACCAATACAGCAATGTAGTTTGTAACGTCACAAGTTGTTATCATTGGTGTGAATTGTAGATTGGTATGTTCCTTAGCTTTAGCATTATTATTTTTTGATGCAGACTCTATTTCTCTATGAATCATACATTCTCCAACATCATTATGTCCAGATGTGCTGAAAAACATACTAGTATAGGTAAGAAAAGTAATCAAGGACACGTAAAAGGTAGTGGAAAATCGAAGAGATTTCATATGTTTTTAAACTGACTTAGCTTAAGGAAATTAAAGGATAATGTTCCCTTAAGCACAAACTTCATATCAAGAAAATTGTATAGTATCATTATTTTTCGCGGAACATTTATATCAAACAAATTGTATAGTATCATTATTTTTCGTGGAATATTCATATCAAGCAAATTGTATACTATCATTATTTTTAATGGAACATTTATTAGTGCGATGTAATAATTTTTTTACTAGAATCTTAAATATTTTTAATGATTAGTTATAAAGATGGTATTAACACTAACAAATTAAACTTTACGGTGTAGATCATGCTTTTTTATCAAATTGATTCTGTATTCAAGGTAGGCTATTTCATCCTAGCTTTCTAATTTATCTGTCCTAACAGCGTTCGAAGCTCCATGGATCTCATCGGAAATGTTTGATGCTTCTTGGGGCTTCTTTGGCGACCGTGAAGTCACCGGATGAATTGCCGAGTAAATACATCAGATCCGGACGGGGGTGTTGCTCCGCCAACCCTTAAGAGGCTAAGGTCCAAGGGGCTACCGCAGGAAGTCAGCTTCACCTGTAACCTTGAGACAGATTCTTGGGCCAGAGATTGTACAGGAGACCTCTTCCTTCGGTCCGCTTAGTACCGAATTGTTCACAAGCCCGTCAGAAGCAACCTCAGCAGAAAGCCACTCTTCCAGAGTCTCGTCCATCGTCTGCTTAGGCGACTATTTAATAGCCTTTAAATCTTCCTATGAGTTAGGCGCCTTCCTTTAACATCTTATCTTAAGACGAGGTCGCCACCCCGTCTGCTTTAGTCTCAAATAGGGCGCAAATTGAGGTGAACAGACTGGACCGAACCTCCCATCGCGTTGGGTACTATTACTAGTTTTGTAACGACCCGACCGATCGTTTTGAAGTCTAGCGCATCATACGGTGGTTTGAGGCCTTGAGTAGCTTCACTTCAGGTATTATGACTTGTACGCGTGGTCGGAATTGAATTTCGGGAAGTTTGGAGTTGATTTAGAAAGAAAATTCTCATTTCGGAAGCTTTGAGTTGGAAGAATTGACTAAGGTTTGACTTTTGAGTAAACGACCTCGGAATCGAGATTTGAAGGTTCTAACAGGTTCGTATGATGATTTTTGACTTGTGCGTATGTCCGGATAGGGTTTTGGATGACCTGGGAGCGTTACGACGCTCATTGTGAAAAGTTGACATTTTGGAAGAATTTCCTGATTTCGGGTTGAAGTATATTTCAATGTTATCAATGTCCATTTGGAATTCCGAGCTTGGGAATAGCTCCATATGGTGATCCTGGTCTTATGAGTGCATCTAGATGTGGATTTGGAGGTCCGTAGGTCATTTCTAGGTCACTTGGCGAAAGTTAGAAATTTGAAGGTTTTTGGAAAATTTGACGGGGAGTGAACTTTTTGATATCGGGTCTGATTCCGATTTCGGAAGTTGGAGTAGGTCCGTAATATCAAATGTGATTTGTGTTCAAAGTTTTGAGGTCAATCGGATGTAATTTGATAGATTTCAGCATCGGATGTAGAAGTTTGAAGTTCTTAAGTTCATTAAGCTTGAATTGAGGTGCGATTCTTGGTTTTAGCGTTGTTTGATGTGATTTGAAGGCTCGACTTAATTCGTATTGCATTTTGGCACATGTTGGTATAATTGGTTGAGGTCCCGAGGGCCTCAGGTGGATTCCGGATGATCAACGGATCGAATTTGGATTTGGAGGAAGAGCTGAAGGAGCTGGGAATCTAGTGCGATCGCACCTGCGTGAAAAAGGCCGCAGGTGCGAGCCCGCAGAAGCGGCCCAGTGGTCGCATAAGCGGAAAGGGAGTGAGGGACTGGTAGTACGCAAGTGCGAAAGATCTTCCACAGAAGCGGATGTGCACCTGCGGGTGAATGAGCGCAGAAGCGGAGGAGTTGGCCTTGGGGGAGAGCCGCACCTACGAGGAATCCTCCACAGAAGCGGAGGTTCAGAAGCGACTAAAGGACCGCAGGTGCGAAAGTCGGGCTGGGCAGTGAGTTTTTTTAAGACGGGATTTGGACCATTTCTTTCATTCTCTCTTGGTTTGGGGCAATTCTTGGAGAGCTTCTGTCGCGATCCAAAATCCATTAAAGGTCGTGATGGCGCCTAACACCGCTGTCAGGGAAGCCAACAATAAGTGATTAACTTAATTACTCATTTTAGTTTTCTTGAAACCATAATTTCCTTCAATTAAATAGTAAGAGGTAGAATTTATAGAGAAATGATAATATTTTCCGCAACTACAATACCGAACAACCCATAATCACCCTTACAACCCAGTGTCACAATTGCATGAGCATCAACTAGGAAACATAGTAAAATACAATATCTGTCTGGAATACAATTAGACAGGAGCGAGTAAATAACTCTGATGGAGACTCTGTGTGCTGCGGCTCGTAACATGGGATGCAGCTCACCTGAATTCCCCCAATGATCGCGCCTCTGCGCCTACAAGACCACTAGACATATATGTACCTGCACAAAACGTACAACAAGTGTAGTATGAGTACGTGAATCAACGTATACCCAGTAAGTATATAGTCTAACCTCGAAGAAGTAGTGACGAGGGGTCGACTCTGACACTTACTATGGGCTAATAATAAAATACTGATATTATAATTTAAGCATGAATTGTAATAAACCGCTAAAAACTCAATGACAAGAAGTAAGTAAACAATTCTTTTATTAATAGGAAATTTTCAAATTTTATTTTCGTCATTTAACATTTTATATCTCAAGCCAATGAAGCAACATCAATTATTATTAGTTCCAAAAATTTATCATGCGCAAGTCATGCCGAGGTCGTACGGCCCGATCCAACATAAAATATTTAAATTGTGCATTGCTGAGGGTCGAACGGCACGAACCATAGATGCATCTATTAACCAACCGAGGTGAACGGCCTGCTCCCATGAGAGTAGTGGAAATTTACCCCGCTCGCGGAATATATTTGCGATGCGGTTGAACATAGATTTCTCAAGTTATTAAAATGTATTCCTCAATTCTTTTCAAAATTACGAAATTCAAATGAAAACTTTTAAATCTCGAAATCCTCAATCTCAACTCTTTTCAAGGCAATTAATAAGCATAATCAAATAACGGTATCAACAAGGCATGATGTAGACCTAAAACTACCCGGACATAAGCATAATTAGCAGTTACATACGGACTCTCGTCACCTCGTGCGTACGTAGCCCCCACAAATAAGAGCACACATGAATTCAATTCATCTATGGGGTTAATTCCTTCTTACAAGGTTAGAAAAGAGACTTACCTCGCTCCGAAATTCCATAACCGGCTCCCAAGCTTTTCCGACAACTCAAACCGATGCCAACGCTCCAAAACTAGTCAATAAATGTAAAAATCCATAAATATATACTCTAATACTCATTATAATCCATTTACAACAATTTCCAACTCCGCTCGAAAAGTCGATAAAAATCACCCTCGGGCCCACGTGCCCGGATTTTGAAAATTATCGAAGATAATCGTTACCCATAACATTACGAACTCAAATATATAATTTATTCTCAATTCCATGCCCAAATTCGTGGTCAAAATCCAAAAATACAAATTTCTAGGTTTTTCTTCAAAACTCCAAATTTCTACAAATTTTCATGCTTGAATCCATATATAAACCATGTATTTAACTTACAATAGGTGGGAATAACTTACCTTAACATAGATGATGAAACCCCCCACTTGAAGCTCTCCAAAAATCGCCCAACCAAGAGAGAATGGAAGAAAATGGGCCAAATCCCCATTTTAAAGAAACCTCACTGCCCAGCACGAATTCCGCTTCTGCGGTGAGAAGGTCGCTTCTGCGACAGCCACTTCTGCGGCTCCAAGTCTCGCACCTACGAGACCAAACCAAGGTTGCTGGCCGCTTCTGCGGCCCTCATGCGCATCTGCGCCCACGCTTCTGCGGCTCTTCATGCGCAGGTGCGGTCCCGCCTCTGCGAAACTTGACCGCATTTGCGGTCCCAGCCTCCCCCAGCAAATTCCGCTTCTGCGTCGCCTCTTGGCCGCTTCTGCGGCTTCGCACCAACGGCCAAAACCTCGTAGGTGCGGTTACACTAGATACCAGCTGCCTCATCATTCCTTTAGTACAAAAGTTGATCCGTTAACCATCCGGAATCCACCTGAGGCCCTCAGGACCTCAACCAAATATAAGAACACATCCCAAAACATGACACGAACTTGCTCGAGGCCTCAAATCACATCAAACAACGTCAAAACCGTGAATCGCACCCCAATTCAAGCTTAATGAACTTTAGAACTTCAAACTTGTACATTCGATGACGAAACCTATCAAATCACATCCGATTAACCTCAAATTTTGCACACAAGTCACATTCGGTATTACGGACCTACTCCAACTTCCGAAATCAAAATCCGACCCCGATATCAAAAAGTCCACTCCCGCTCAAACTTCTCAAAAACCTTCAAATTTCCAACTTTCGCCAAATGACCCCAAAAATGACCTACGGACCTCCAAATCCACATCCGAAAGCACTCTAAGACAAGAATCACCATACGAAGCTATTCCCAGGCTCGGAATTCCAAACGGACATCGATAACATTGAAATAAACTTCAACCCAAAAATTTATTAAATTCTTCCAAAATGCCAACTTTCCACAATAGGTGCCGAAACGCTCCCGGATCATCCAAAACCCGATCCGGACATACGCCCAAGTCCAAAATCATCATACGAACCTGTTGGAACCTTCAAGTCCCGATTCCGAAGTCGTTTACTCAAAATTCAAACCTTAGTCGATTCCTCCAACTTAAAGCCTCCGAAATTAGAATTTTCTTTCCAAATCAACTACGAACTTCCCAAAATTCAATTCCGACCACACGTACAAGTCATAATACCTGAAGTGAAGCTACTCATGGCCTCAAACCGCCGAACGACGTGCTAGAGCTCAAAACGATCGGTTGGGTCGTTACATTCTCTCCCACTTAAACATACATTCGTCCTCGAACGTGCTAATAACTGCTCTAGAGTTGTCTTAAATTACTGTTTAACCCCTTGAGCACCTACCCGTGCTAACACAACCCAGTTGAGCACATTATCTCGAGCCATTCCAAAGATTCTCCCTTTTATTTAGTCAAAAAAAGCTTAGAGCCAAACTCCAACATTCGAAATTCTCTACCAGGCCTGTTTCTAACATACGAACACCGTATCAATCACTACACGATGTACCAGTACATGATTGCATACCCGTACTGAATTCATACTATGCACTACATAATCCACATGACCATAATAACCTCCTTTGATACAATCCAAAATTCCACGAATATGATGCCCACAACACACCTCATGACACATATAAGTCTTGTTCCAACTCTCACAATCCTGCCACTACGGAAGAGATATGTAGAAATTCATAACCACCTGCTAAGTCAACAAACCATTGAGTCTCTCCTCCTGACAATAACCATTACCTCATCCTGAACTACATAGCGATATTTGCACTTTAATATGCCTTATATAATCTGATTGCACTGATCCCAGGTTCAATATTCTCGTCTCCCCCAGTACAAGCTACTTGGAAATAAGCCACCTCAATCAATGACCAAGATCTCATATGATGCCACAATGCGTCAACAAGCTACAAACTCGAATGTGATACATAAGGAAACGAACTCTGGAAAGAACTGCTCAACCCACGTAACTAATTAAACAACTGAAAGGATGTTATGAACCTTCCTCGGGAAATGAGAAACATAACACACAAGAATAGATATGGGGAACTGTACTCAACATCACATGGTTGCAGTGTGCAACCCGATCCACACATGATACCGTTGCGGCGTGCAACCTAATCCAAACAACATACCCGTGGAGGCGTGCCACCCGGTCCAACTATATACCCGTAGCGGCATGCCACCCGATCTACACTTGACAATAAATAGGGATGTACCCATCAAGCCAAAAAATCTTATACCTACAAAATACGCAAATATCAACCACAAGCACGCGAAGTGAATAATGCAAATCCTAGGGGGATGGATAGCGCCATACGCTACGAAACTCAAGCACAACTAAGGTGCAATAAATGACCTGCATCTTGAGAGCCATCCTGCTCTCACAACACCACAAACTAAACGGGATATTAATACGAGTGCGAATAATCAAACCGCCTCATAGCCCATAAGGCACAATAGATATTACACAGAATGGCGTCCGTCAGAAATGACATCCAAGGCCCGAAGACTCCTCCGTAAACAATGTTATGCTGAAATATACACATCTGGCCTGATATAAAGCCCAACTTCAGATTTAGATCCATCCACGGACCTCAACCGTACCGCACTGGGCTAATAACCTCTCAAGAATCCACAATAACCCTTTTTCCCATGACACACAAGAACATTCGTCAATCCGAAACAAACTTCCAATGTTTACAACCAAATGAACCGAGCGCCCTTCAGGCATAAATTCTCACAACCACAATCTCCATACTTGGTTTCAGTTTTTAATCAATCAGGTGACGATATGACACACTTAACAATCTTCCCGTGGGATATGCCCCCACGATCTTCCGCACCTGGTAACAAGTCAGCGCATCCATACCATCGGCCATACTAATGCTGTAAAGCGAATTGGGAATCCGCAAATCAGTACACAAGACCTCTTACACATGACACCGATCTCAGGTGACGCTAATGACAATACCACCTTGCCTAAACATCTAAATTCTATTCTTGCTCATTCGAGCTCGTGACATTCTTATCAACACCGAACTGCACTCTTGATCCTTAGCTTCAAATTCTCTTGCCACTCACTGCACCTAACATGCTAATACACGAGACAATAAGAATTTCATCATAACTCCTGAACCACTAATAGAATAAACACTTCATCATATAGAAACCTTCCACCTAACTCATTTCAGGAGAACCATTGCAAAACGCGACTGAATTCCCATAACCGCAAAAAATACAATCCTCAAGTAATGGTCTAAACCACCATAACCCTTGCGGGATCCATCTACACATAACATACCATAATACTCGAATTCCTATAAATAAAATCAATTATGACGCCTGTCAAGCCTCGCAGTACCGCCACAAATCACATGTATAACTTAATACGCTGACTGATCATTGCCACCATTATGCCAATTCAACCATTGCTAACTGATCCGGCTTCTTCTAATTTACTCTAGACTTGCCTTAGGAACGATAATAGCTCCATTCAAAACATAACGAACCCAGATCCGCACTCATCCTGAGTGACCTTATTTCATGAGACCACGTCGTCTCAAAACCCACGAACCATCTCGTACCCTCCTTTTGTGCATATTCACGTCTTCAAGTGGTATACCCATTCTGATAATTTCTCCATGAATCCGAAGTTATTTGCTCCCTTTCCCTTAGTGATACAGCGCAGACTGAAGATAACATAGAACACTCCAAGCCCCTTTCACAATCCGCTGCAAAAGCTCGATACTTAACCATACCACAGACTCGAAATCCTTAGGCACCATACTTAAATTTTTGAACCGACTACGACGTTGTTGAGAGTCCCCCACTCTGACTTGGTCCCGAATATAATTAGCTCCAAGGCTCTGCTAGCACATGAACACCCTCTCAAAGAAACACCCGACTGGATCACCTTCCTTGTACATCACATCCACATGAAGCATAAACTTTGAGTCTTCCCAAAGCCTGAACATGAATCGATAAGGCCAATTATAGCACACATTCCCCAAATCCTTTGCTCGAATTACCACTGATGTTCTCTTTCCTTCGTCGTAATAACCCACCAATATGCCGATAACCAGAAACCTCATAATTAGACAACCATGCAATCCAATCTTAGGCAGTGGGGCTCTCCCACTTAGCTTAAAGCTACCATTACATAACCCTAGAATCTACCAGAATTCCTTATCCCCCATTGACATGATCTTGCACAATCAACCCACCAAATGCCTCGAAACCCTTCTGTTAATATTTCATGAACACTCTAAATCACTAGCCACATTTACCTATTCGACCTCTTACCGGATAGCCAGTAAAATTCTTCGTAGAAGCTTCGTCAACATCACAAAACCGCTAACCTACTCACAGGAGATAACTCACCTGTGGAAATTCCATGCCGACACCTTCCAACGACGCTGCACTGACTACAATTACTATGAAATCCATAAACCATCCTGAGCCCATGCTCATTCACCAGCTGTACAAGTCTGTTCACTTCTCATTGACATCAGCTAAAGGTGCGACAATACATTCCAAACCGAAGGCATGTTGCATCCTTCTTCATATCAAGCAACCCTTTCTGTCATATCCAATCTTCCCCAGTATAGTAGCCAATAATCCAAATTAAGTCCGTAGACCTATTCGCTGTCCACCATGAATCTCAAATCACTCTAAACTTCCCTCAAGGCGTGTAACTATCCTACCACAGAACCCATATGCTACTCTTCCACTCTCCCACTTTGGTCAAACCCTCCCCTTTAAGCAACTATTTGACTTCTGCTTCTCACCCTTGGCCTTCTAGAAGTTTGACCACCGTAAGACACCTCCCGGATGTCCTTCCTCATAAATGCTGAGATGTTGCCTTAAATCAAAATATATCTCTGTAACACTTGAACCAACATATCGCTACTAGCTTTAAATCTCTCCAAAGATCATCTTCCTTGAGCCATCAGGAACACTGATTCGATTCTGAACCACATGACACTACGACCTTTGACGGCCGCTTCCCAGCACCATTCACAATACTCTACCCCAAAAGTGAATTGAAAAAGACCATAACACCGGCAAACTTAACGTATTCAACAAGGATGACGACACCACATCACATATGAAAATTCCACCACGCTCGAAAATACCAAGTCTCGTTACTCTATCGACCCAAACCTGAGCATTCATAGTCCGATTGCCTTTCCTACGCCAGAACTAAATGTTGGACCTCTAATCCGTGAGTTGAGAAATCCTCCTATCAAGTCATTCACTGCCCCGACACATACCATTACATCAATACTGTGCGATAACAACTCATGAATGTCATAGCAACCTGTGCATAGCCTTAAAACCATCAGAAATACCGCTACTAAGCTGAAATGACAGAACATCCTTCCGCAAGGCGACGACATTAGCCCAATCACATACGTAGGGAGAATCATCCTACACCAAATCTGCAGTACCATTTCAATACCTCGAATCCCAATTGATATCAAGCGCTTTGCATCTCATAAGATTGAATAGGAAAGAAATAAAGGCATAATCCTCAAAGGATTCAAATCGCACGATGAGAAATCGAGAAGGGAAGTGCTCCTAACAGCCCTGTAGACTCTCGAATATAAGTACAGATATCTCCGTACCGATCTGCAAGACTCTACTAGACTTGCTCATGACTCGTGAGACCTAAGTGAACCCAGTTCTCTAATACCATGTTGTCACGACCCAAAATCCATTAAAGGTCGTTATGGCGTCTAACACCGCTGTCAGGCAAGCCAAGAATAAGTGATTAACTTACTTACCCATTTTAGTATTCTTGAAATCATAATTTCATTCAATTAAATAGTAAGAGGTAGAATATATAGACAAATGATAATATTTTCCCCAGCTACAATACTGAACAACCCATAATCACTCCCAAAATCCGTTATCACAAGTGCATGAGCATCAACTAGGAATCACAGTAAAATACAATATCTGTTTGGAATACAATTAGATAGGAGGGAGTAAATAAATCTGATGGAGACTCTGTGTGTTGCGGCTCGTAACATGGGATGCAGCTCACCCAAGTCCTCGCAATGACTGCACCTTTACGCCCACAAGACCACTAGACATATATGTACCAGCACAAAAAGTGCAGCAAGTGTAGTATGAGTACGTAAATCAACGCGTACCCATTAAGCATCTAGTCTAACCTCGAAGAAGTAGTGACAAGGGGTCGACTCCGACACTTACTATGGGCTAACAATAAATACTAATATTATAATTTAAGTATGAATTGTAATAAACAACTGAAAACTCAATGACAAGAAGTAAGTAAATAATTCTTTTATTAATAGGAAATTCCCAAATTTTATTTTCGTCATTTAGCAATTTATATCTCAAGCCAATGAAGCAATATCAATTATTATTAGTTCCAAAGATTTATCATGCGCAAGTCGTGTCGAGGTCGTACGGTCCGATCTAACATTAAATATTTAAACTATGCACTGCCGAGGGTCGAAGGACATGAACCATAGATGCATCTATTAACCCGCCGAGGCGAACGGCCGCTCCCATAAGAGTAGTGGAAATTTATCCCGCTCGCGTAATATATCTGCGACGCGGTTGAACATAGATTTCTCAAGTTATTAAAATGTCCTCAATTCTTTTCAAAAATACGAAATTCAAATAAAGAATTTTAATTCTCGAAATCCTCAAGCTCAACTCTTTTCAAGGCAATTAATAAGCATAATCAAATAACGGTATCAACAAGGCATGGTGTAAACCTAAAACTACCCGGACATAAGCACAATTAGTAGCTACATACGGACTCTCATCACCTCGTGCGTACGTAGCCCCCGCGAATAAGAGCACACATGAATTCAATTCATCTATGGGGTTAATTCCCTCTTACAAGGTTAGAAAAGAGACTTACCTCGCTCCAAAATTTCATAACCGGTTCCCAAGCCTTTACGACAACTCAAACCGATGCCAACGCTCCAAAACTAGTCAATAAATGTGCAAATCCATAAACATATACTCTAATACTCATTATAATCCAATTTACAACAATTTCCAACTCTGCTCAAAAACTCGATAAAAATCACCCCCGGGCCCACTTGCCCGGATTCCAATTTTTTTGAAGATAATCGTTACCCATAACATTACGAACTCAAATATATAATTTATTCTCAATTTCATGCCCAAATTCGTGGTCAAAATCCAAAATTAAATTTTTTTAGGTTTTTCTTCAAAACTCCAAATTTCTACAAATTTTCATGCTTGAATCCATACAAAAACCATATATTTAATATACAATAGGTGGGAATAACTTACCTTGACAAAGATGATGAAAACCTCCACTTTAAGCTCTCCAAAAATCGCCCAACCAAGAGAGAATGGAAGAAAATGGGCCAAATCCCCATATTAAAGAAACCTCACAGCCCAGTACGAATTTCGCTTCTACGGTGAGAAGGTCGCTTCTGCGACAGCCGCTTCTACAACAGCCGCTTCTGCGGCTCCAAGTCTCGCACCCGCGAGAAACCAAGCCAAGGTCGCTGGCTGCTTCTACGGCCCTCATGCGCATCTGCGCCCACACTTCTGTGGCTCTTAGTGCGCAGGTATGGCCCCGCTCCTACGGAACTTGACCGCATCTGCGGTCCCAGCCTCCCCCAGCAAATTCCGCTTTTCCCCCCCTCTTGGCTGCTTCTGCGGCTCCGCACCAGCGGCCAAAACCTCATAGGTGCGGTTACACCATATACCAGCTGCGTCATCATTCCTTTAGTCCAAAAGTTGATCCGTTAACCATCCGAAATCCACCCGGGGCCCTCGGGACCTCAACTAAATATACCAACACGTCCCAAAACATGACACGAACTTGCTTGAGGCCTCAAATCACATCAAAAATTTCAAAACCATGAATCGCACCATAATTCTAGCTTAATGAACTTTAGAACTTCAAACTTCTACATTCGATGCCGAAACCTATCAAATCACGTCCGATTGACTTCAAATTTTGCACACAAGTTACATTCGGCATTACGGACCTACTCTAACTTTAGGAATCGGAATCCGACCCCGATATCAGAAGTCCACTCCCGGTCAAACTTCTCAAAAACCTTCAAATTTTCAAACTTCGCCAAATGACCCCGAAATGACCTACGGACCTCCAAATCCACATCCGGACGCACTCTAAGACCAGAATCAGCATACAGAGCTATTCCCAGGCTCGGAATACCAAATGCACAATTATAACATTAAAATAAACTTCAACCCAAATTTATGAAATTTTTCCAAAATGCTAACTTTCCATAATAGGCGCCGAAATACTCCCGGGCCATCCAAAACCCCATCCGGACATACGCCCAAGTCCAAAATCATCATACGAACCTGTTGGAACCTTCAAATCCCGATTCCGAGGTCGTTTACTCAAAAGTCAAACCCTTGTCAATTCCTTCAACTTGAAGCCTCCGAAATTAGAATTTTCATTCCAAATCAACTCCGAACTTCCCAAAATTCAATTTTGACCACACGTACAAGTCATAAAACCTAAAGTGAAGCTACTCATGGCCTCAAACCGCCGAACGAAGTGCTAGAGCTCAAAACGACCGGTCGGATCGTTACAACTTCAAGTGGAGGTTTTCATCATCAATGACAAGGTAAGTTATCCCCACCTATTGTGAGTTAAATACAAGGATTTTATATGGATTCAAGCATGAAAATTTGTAGAAATTTGGGTGTTTGAAAAAAAATCTAGAAATTGGTATTTTTGGATTTTGACCACAAAATTGGACATGGAATTGGGAATAAATCATATATTTGAGTTCGTAATGTTATGGATAGTGTTTATCTTCGAAAATATTTGGATGTCAGGCACGTGGGCCCGGGTGTGACTTTATCGACTTTACGAGGGGAGTTGGAGATTATTATAAATTGAATTAAAATGAGTGTTAGAGTATATATTTATGGATTTTCACATTGATTGACTAGTTTTGGAGCGATGAGCAACGGTTTGAGTTGTTGGGGAAAAAGCTTTGGAGTCGGTTATGGAACTTCGGAGCGTGGTAAGTCTCTTTTCTAACCTTGTAAGAGGGAATTAACCCCATAGGTGAATTGAATTAATATGTGCTTCTATTTGTGGGGGCTACGTACGCACGAGGTGATGAGAGTCCGTACGTAACTACTAATTATGCTTATATCCGGGTAGTCTTAGGTTTACACCATGCCTTGTTGATACCATTATTTGATTATGCTTATTATTTTCCTTGAAAAGAGTTGGGATTGAGGATTTCGAGATTTAAAAGTTTTCAGTATGAATTTCTTTTTTTTAAAAGTATTGAGGAATATTATGATAACTTTGAGAAATCTATGTTCACTCGCGTCCGCGAGCAAGGTAAATCCCACTACTCTCAGGGGAGTGGGTCGTTCGCCTCTGCAGGTTAATAGATGCATCTATGGTTTGTATCGTTCGACCCTCGAAAGCGCACAATTTATATATTGGTATGTTAGATCGGGCCGTACGACCTCGGCATAATTCGTGCGTAAAAATTCTTGGAGCCCAATTATAATTGATATTGTTTCATTGGTTAGAGATTAAATTGTTAAATGACGGAAATTAATTTGGGATTTAATGTTAGTGAAAGGATTGTTTATGTATTTCTCATTATTTAGCTTTCAGTTGTATTTATATAATCCATGCTTAGTTATAATTTCGGTACTTTATTGTTAGCTCATAGTAAGTGTCGGAGTCGACCTCTAGTCACTACTTTTTCGAGATTAGACTAGATACTTACTAGGTACGCATTGATTTACGTACTCATGCTACACTTTCTGCACATTTTGTGCAGGTACATATATGTCTAGAGGTCTTGTGGGCGCAGAGGTGCGGCTATTGCGGGGACTTACGGTGATCTACATTCCATGTACGAATCCGCAGCCTGCAGAGTCTCTATCAGAGTTATCTATAGCCTCCTGTCTAATTTGTATTCTAGACAGATGTTGTATTTCCCTATATTTCCTGGTTGATGCTCATGCACTTGTGACTCCGGGTTCTAGGTATTTCTGTTAGATATTTAGTATGGGGACTCACATAATTACTATTATATAACCCCGTAGATTTTACTTCCTATCATTTGATTAAGTGGAAGTTATGATTTTTAATGTAATAAAAGGAGTAAATAAATTGATAAATCAATGTTGGCATGCCTGACGATAGCGTTAGGCACCATCACTTATATCGTGACAAGTTTATTTAAACTCTTACTATTATTTTTTTTTGGAAAATAACTATTACTATTATTACCATAGATTATATAATTTATATAAATAAATATTATAAAGAAAAGTGTTATAATATTTTTTATATTATTTGACTGTGTTATTTTATACCAATAACTTCATAAATGATAATAGTTTTCTTCACTCATTAATTAGTATATTTTCTTCACTCTATAATTTTAATTTTATCCTTTTCATGTAGGAATTAAGTTATATATATCAATAACATAATGAATTTTTTTTATAGTCTTCTCTGAAACTACATGAACACAATTTCATGCATTGGTTTTCTTTTAGCGTACTTCAATATATTATATTAGGTTATTTACAATTTATTTTAGATATTCACCAATAAGTGCTACTTATAAGAAGAATGAGTAAATATCTTTGACACCGTCAATGCTCAAAACTTAAGCTATTACGTTATGTACGTTTGTTTGTGATGATAGCCAAATCAAGATTTTTATTATGAGCCTCGGACCTCAAGCTCGGATAATCCATCACTTTATTCTTTGTGCTCTTCTTCCTGAAATTCATTTTTTTTGTCTTAAATGTTTAATTTATCGTTTAGAAAATAAATTTTATTATTAATGTAAAAATTTATAAAATAAATTTAAGGGCCTCGCGATACTGTTGGTTACATCTGGTAGCCGAAAAAAATGTATAAAACCTATATAATTTTTGTATATAAAATGTATATACAACAACAACAACAACTACCCAGTAAAATCCCACCAAGTGGGGTCTGGGGAGGGTAATGTGTACGCAGACCTTACCCCTACCCCGATAGGGCAGAGAGGCTGTTTCCGATAGACCCTCGACTCAGAAAGATATATAAAATGTATATATATACAAAAAATATACATTTTCATACATTTTCGGCTATTATTTTACAACGGCTATACAATGTCATTTTTCCATATTGTTTCGCCTTAGGCCACGAGATTTGTTGAGCTGCCCATATCTAGACTCTACTTGTGGGATCACAATGGGTAAGTTGTTGTTGTTGTAGCTTGTAGTGTGTTGTGTTTGTTCTCATTGCTCAAATAAATCGTCAACTTCCATACAATTGTTCCTTCGTAATTTTACAAGTTAATGTAAGCTCTCATTTGCTTGACATGCGATAAAAATCTAATATAGGAGTACTAATTAGAGTGTGTGCAATGATCCAGATGAAAGCGACACCGATGGAGGGGACACCACAGCTTCCATCGCACCAACCACGCAGTATAACCATGCAGTTCATCATTTGGAATTGTCGGGGAGCTCAATCCTCTGATTTTCGTAGAAATTTTTAGATCACTCCTCAATTATCATAAACCATCACTAGTGGCTCTACCAGAAACTCACCTATATGATCACACTCACCTACGTGACGATTTTGGTTTTAATAACATGGCCCAAGCACCAACAGAGGGCCAATCAGGTGGAATTGCATTGTTATGGCATAATGGACAACTCATTCTGGACCAAGTGGCCGTTACACATCAGGAAATTATATCACGACCTAAAACCAACCCGTCGTTATGGCACCTATCATAGAATTAGGCAAGCCGACTACTCATACATTTTCGACACTCTAAAGCTTTGAAAGATACGGAAGCCGTTTAATTTAAGGAAAAACTTTTTAAAAGAAAAATAAGAAATCATAACTCAATACAAAATCTCTCCCAAAATCGAGGCATCACCGAGTACATGAGCATCTACATATAGATATAGTCTAGTACACCGTCTAGAAAATAAAACTGAAACATAAAATGAAAGATAAGGGAGGAGAGTCAAGGCCTGCGAATGCCAAGCAGTTACCTCGATGATCTCTGAAAATTCGGACTCCGCAACTCAGCAACCGCCATGACTGGAAGCACCTGGATCTGCACACGGGGTAGAGTGTAGCGTGTGTACAACCAACTCAATAAGTAACAAATCTAACCTTTAGACTGAAAGTAGTGACGAACCTAGAAGGTACAATTCAATACAGAAGTAACAATACAGAAATGTGGGCATGCTTTCAAGTTCAACAATTAAAATCAATACCAGTAAGATAGATCAATTCTGAATGATATGAGGGATAGAACCTATCTACATCTACATGCCAATGCACATGCTGTATGTGATACACCACGTTGAAAGCCTCGTGTACTCACACTCTCAGAATACTCAATCACTAAGTACTGTAAATGGCCAATCCAGCCCAGGGTAGATCCATCCTAGATACATATATACATCAACTGACAGTCAGTCGCTCAGTACTGTGTAAGGCCAATCCAGCCCAGGGAAGATCCATCCCCAAATATAAATGATTCGGGCATGCCCAGGGAATATCCATCCCTTAATATAAATCAATTGCGCTCACTGGAGGTGTGTACAGACTCCGGAGCGGCTCCTTCAGCCCAAGAGCTATAATTAGCCAGATCCAGGCATAAATCAAAACACGCTGAGGCGTGCAACCCGATCCCATAAATGTCACTCACAATCAGGCCCTCGGCCTCACTCAGTCATCAATCTCTCCAGTCTCTCTCTCTCTCTCTCTCTCTCTCTCTCGGGCTCGATGTCATGAAACTAGCCCAAAAATGATGATATGATGTATCAATAATTAGCAACAGAGACTGAGATATGATATGCAATGAATAATATGGCTGAGTACGAGATTTCAATTTAATCAATAAGTCAATAGCAAGGAACGGCCATTATGGGTCCCAACAGTACTGGCGTATAGCCTGAACATGATTTCTAGCATGATTGATAGCTCAATTACTTTATCACATGATGAAAATATGGACAACAACAAGATAAAACAATTTTACAGCTCCATGGAATCTACCAAGTCCCAGTTCTTATGGTGCACGCCCACACGCCCGTCACTTAGCATGTGCATCACCTCAACACCAATCATATAACACATAACTCGGGGTTTCGTACCCTCAGGACCAAGTTTAGAAGTGTTACTTGCCTCAGACCGCGCAAATCTCTACTCCAACATGCCCTTGCCTCGCGAAACGGCCTCCGAATGCCTCGAATCTAGTCACAAACAGTTTGATACAATCTACATGAGCTAATGGAATCAATTCCGTAAGAAAATACTAAGCTCTTAATCAAAAGTCAAATAGTCAACTCAAAAGCCGCCCCCCGGGCCCACAGCTCGGAATTGGGTAAAAGTCATAAAATCCAAACACCCATTCGACCACGAGTCCACCCATACCAAAATTACTCAATTCCGATACCAAAATCTCGATCAAAACCTCAAAATTTGGCCTAAGAACTTTCCTCCATCCCCCCCCCCCC
>NW_017670460.1:534730-622730 GCF_001879085.1 Nicotiana attenuata | reverse complement strand
CAATTTTCCACCCCAAATCACTAACTTAATGATGAAATCAAAAGCATAAATATGGAAATTAACCAAAACTAGGTAAGAATCACTTACCCCAATAACCCACGTGAAAATCTCTCCAAGAATCGCCTCCCACCGAGCTCCCAAAATCACTTTTTGTGTTATGAACTCAAATCCTCATTTTTGGAAATATTTAAATCTGCCTAGCGATCTTCTTCTTCGCGTACGCTGCCTTCCTCTCGCGATGGCGTAGCACAAATCCATCTGCTGCCAAAAAGCCTTCTACGCAAACGCGAGGCTCCACTCGCGAACGCGGATGCCTATCAGACCTCTAGCTTCGCGATCGCGATCCTTATTTCGTGAACGCGAAGACCAAATACGTGGGATCCCAGCTGTTGATACCCAATTTTGCCCTTATATCCTTAAAAATACGTATATATACTTTCAAAATATCATTTTGCATCATTATTAATTTACAAGATTTATACAAGCATTTTCTATAATTTTCCATAATTTTTAGAGCTTAAAATTAATTTTCCTGCATTTAAATTACTTGAATATTTATTAATTATCTCTTAAATTATTTTATGATGACTTAATCATCCAAAATTATTGTTTGCATCCACATATATGTTTCATAATACTTTTACTTTATTTATATAATTATATTTGTATCTTTAGGCTATTTACATAATTTTGCAATAATAGCATGTATTCTATACATTATTACATAATTTGCACCAAAATAGCATTTTATATTTTTATAATGTTAGGTCATTAATTTAAATCATTTTACTACATAGTTAATATTTCTATTATTTATAAATTACTTTTTATAAATTATTTTAAACAATTTTCGTGTATTTTATTGTATAGCCCAATATAGGGATAATTTCGTAGAAAAACCAGGCCTAATACAGCTGGCCCATCCCCATTAAACCCTTCAGCAGCCCAAACCAAACGACCCCTTCATTTAACCCGGTCATGACCCATTTTAAACAACCCGCCCCACTCTTTCTTCTATCTCAGCCATTGATCTCAGAGATCAACGGCCCACAGACCCCCTCTCATTTTTAATTAATCCAACCCCAAACCTTAATCTCCATTCCCCACCTAACAGCCACCCCAAACCCTCTCGAATGTCCTCTCGTCTCTAAAAGAAACCCTACCGGCCGCCTCTAATTCTCTCCGATTCCAACCTAAACATGGAGTCAATCCATGATTTACTTACCTATTTTCAGGTACTGCGATGGTGTATACGCGCTTGTAGTGTTACTTAATGTTCTTGCCTTATTTTTGGAAAGAACGATCTTCTGAGATTTGGCTTGGTCGACTATGATTCTGTGGGGATATGGACGATGTCTCGTCTATATACATCATTAAAGGAAGGATCCTTGATTCTTGGTCCGATTCTCATATGTATGGACCCAACTAAGGTTTGAGAATTTCCTTTTCCTTTGCTAATTTTGATTGCATGTGATATATTCTTTCCTTTCTTGTGTTTGACTGATAATTTTCCATGTTTATGTGCTTAATTTGAACACTATATAAACCCCTCCCCAATTTCCTATTTGGAAAGACCTTATCACTACCGTTATTACTACTGCGATTACTCTCACTATTCTAGTCTTTCACTCATTCACTTACACTCAAGTATTTTCAGAAACTGTTGAATTCTTGGCTGGCTAAAAGCCAAGGCCATAATAGTACTAAACGACCTCCTCCAGTGTAAGCACTACTCGGAGTCCTTCTCGAGGCTCCTGTGAACTCTGAAGCACTGGTTTTTTTTTAGGTTTTCACTATCTTCCTTCAATTGTTGCTGCTGAATCTACTAATATTCTAAATTCCTCACTCTTTTGCTCGTTTATCTTTGCAACTGGTTAGTGTTCTTTACCTTTACAACTCAAATTACTTCCCTCCTATATGATGATTGTATGTACCACTATTGTTTGGCTCAGTTTCCCTGTTGTTTATGAGATTTCTAATGTTGTATGATTATCATATGTTCTACTGATTGTTAGTCTCGATGATGTTACTTCTACAATTCTGTGTGTTCTGATATTACCTAAGTCCAAAGCTTCTACATGGGTAGCTTGCTCTTCCCTAGGCGTAATAAAGTTCTGGCTCTCTTACATGTTACTTGATCTTCTGTGATCCTTCTACTGTGCTACCTTTGTTTTCAATCATGTTTGCCTTAATGTCTCTCTGTGGTTTTAATGCCCTAATTCTATTTATGTTCTACCCTTAGAATCATGAGTAGTTAACTAAGGTAATTCCTGCTCTTTGTATGTTTGCCTGGCTCGAATGTTAAACCTGATCAATGCCTGGTGTGAGTGTATCTTCATACTCTGCTTTTGATTTTTTTGTTAAAATTTAGTAGTAATTCATATTTTCCCAGAAAATGTTCCAAATGTATTCTTCCCTCTTCATGCTAAGTCACTCGTATATAAAACTTTCAACTTGCTCACTTTCTTTAAAGAATCATGCCTATTGAATCTTGAACCTTTCAGACTGTATATTTCAATGCTACTTGAAAGCTTCAACACTATACTATAGTTGCAGGTCTTAGCACTATTTTGGCTACCACAACACTATTCTATAGGACGTGCTTGCTAGTGCTAGTTTGCTCAGTTTCATGCTTGTTGTTTGTCACGACCCTAAACTCAAACCTGTCATGATGGCGCCTATCAATAGTAATAGGCCAGCCGACTACCACAATACTACAATAATTCATTAAAAGATATGCTAAAAGACATCTTGTATAGCAGAATTTCATAAAAGACATAAGAGTTGAACTCAAAATAGAAATGCGGAAAGTAAAGCCCAAAACATTGGGGTGTCATTGAGTCATGAGCCACTATTACAAACTGTTCTGATAACAACAAGACTAACATAGTCTGGGAAAAATCCAATTACAACTACAGGGAAGATAGAGAAGAAGAAAGAAGGGTTGCGGTCGCCAGGCAACTACCTTACTATCTCCGGTGATTAGCAACAGAAAATAATCAGCAGCCGCTATCGTGGCCAGAGATACCTGGATCTGCACACAAGGTGCAGGGGGTAACGTGAGTACACCAAATCAGTAAGTAACAAGTCCAAACTATGGACTGATGGCAGTGACAGACTCAACCTCAACAGATATAATAGAAACAACGTACAAAAAACGTAGGCATGCTTTCAGTTAAATAGACAGCTCAAAGTAATAAGGTAAATACATATCTGAACAGTTCAAAATATATAACTCAACTGCCTCTACATGCCAATGCACCGACTGTATAAAATGCACAGTGTACTCCCACTCTTAAGTGCTCAACCACCCGGTACTGAATATGGCCATCCGGCCCAGGGAAATCCATCCCGAAATATATACAACACTGACTGTAAGTCACTCAGTACCGAGGAAAAAGGGCAATCCAAACCTGAGGAGAAATTCGTCTCCAGGTATATATATAAACTCTCAACCACTCGGTACTGTATATGGCCATCCGGCCCAGGGAAATCCATCCCCGAACATACTCATCACTGACTATAAGTCACCCCGTACCGAGGAACAATGGTAATCCAACCAAGTGGAGTAATCCATCTCCAGATATCAATACTTCGAACAAATCCATGTCTAGGGAAATCATTCCCTCAATAATATCATCCGCGCCCACTATGGGTGTGCAGACTCCGGAGGGGCTCCTATGGCCCAACGGCTATCATAATCAATATAATTTCTGCGCGTGCAGCTCGACCCAATAACTGTCACTCATAATCAGGCCCTCGGCCTCACTCAGTCATCACTCTCCAATCTCACTCACGGGTTCACAATGTCATGAAACTAGCCCGAAAACAATGATATGCTATGCCAATAATAACAACTGAGACTGAGATAAGATATAAAATTCATGAATATGACTGAGTACAAAATAATAGTGAAATCAGCGAAATGACAGCAAGAAACGACCACTAGGGATCCCAACAGTATCGGCATGAAACCCTAACACGGTATCTAGCATGTTTACAGCTCAATCACTTTATCACATAATGGAAACACGGATATCAACAAGAAAGAGTCACTAAACGGTGCCATGGAATGAAACATGTCACGATTCTCACGGTGCACGCCCGAACGCCCGTCACTTGAAATGTGCGTCACCTCAATACTATGCACATAACACGTAGTTCGGGGTTTCAAACCCTCAGAACCAAGTTTGGAAGCGTTACTTACCTCAAACCAAGCAAGATCCTACTCCGCAATGCCCTTGCCTCTCGACTCAGCCTCTGAACATTCCGAATCTAGCCACAAGAAATACAATACGATCAATATAGGCTAAAGGAACCAATTCCACAAGAAAAATACCAAATAATAGGCTAAATCCCGAAATTCACTCAAACTCGCCCCCGGGCCCACATCTCGAAATCCAACAAAAGTTACAAAACTAGAAAGCCCATTCGCTCACGAGTCTAACCATACCAAATTTACCAAAATCCGACCTCATTTGGTCACTCAAATCCTCAAAATCCACTCTCCAATTTCCAAGCCCTAAATTCCCAAATTTCTAGCTCAAATTCCCAATTAGATGATGAACAAAGCCATGGATTCATGAAATTTATACCATTATAGGTTAGAATCACTTACCCCTACGTTGCTCCTTGAAATCCTTCGAAAAATCGCTTCGCTCCCTAGTTCCTCAAACCCAAAATCGAAAATGGAGAACAAAACCTCGAGCTGGGTTTTCTGCCTAGCAAAACCGCACATGCGGTACTATTTCCTCTTCTGCGACACCGCACCTGCGGAATTTCCATCGCGGGTGTGGAACTCACTTAATGCACCAGGTTCCGCATCTGTGGACAACCCATCGCACCTGCGACCTCACCTTCCGCTTTTGTGGAAAAGACCAAACTCCTCTATGTCCACATCTGTGGCTCCCCAAGCGCACATGCGATCCCCACTCCGCAAGTGCGGAAACACCAGCAACAACAGCTTCAGCTGCAATTTCCAAGTTCCAACCTCCCCGTTAACCATCCGGAATCACCCGGAGCCCCTTAGAACCTCAACCAAACATACCAACAAGTCATATATCAACATAAGAACTTAGTCGAACCTTTGAATCACTCAAAACAACATCAAAACACCAAATTACACTTGGATTCAAGTCTAAGAACTTCTAAACTTTCGAATTCCACAACCAATGTCGAAACCCGCTAAACCACGTCCAAATGACCTCAAATTTTGCACACAAGTCAAAAATGACACCACGAACCTACTCCAACTTCTGGAAATACAATCCGACCCCAATATCAGAATTTCCACTGCCGACCAAAATCGCCAAAATTCCAACTTTCGCCAATTCAAGCCTAATTCTACTACGGGCCTCAAAATCACATTCCCAACGCGCTCCTAAGTTCAAAATCACCTATTGGAGCTAAGGGAACCATCAAAATTGAATCCGAGGTCGTTCACACATACGTCAACATCCGATCAACTCTTCCAACTTAAGCTTTCTCATAAGAGACTAAGCGTCTCAATTCACTCCAAAACCTCACCGGACCCAAACCGACTAACCCAATAAGTAAAAATATGGCTGAAGAACATAAAAGAAGTAGGAAATAGGGGAAAGGGGCTATAAACAAACGTTCATCCTCGAACGGGTCTAGAAACATACTTGAAATCTCAAATAGGTGTGGATATCTGCTCCGCATCTCCCGCTCAGTCTCTCAAGTAGCCTCCTCCACGGGCTGGCCTCTCCACTGCACTTTCACTAAAGCTATATCCTTTGATCTCAACTTTCAGGCCTGTCGCTCCAAAATAGCCACTGGCTCCACATCATAAGTCAAATCACCATCTAACTGAACCGTGCTAAAATCCAAAACATGATATGGATCGCCGATATACTTCTGAAGCATAGAAACATGAAATATTGGATGGACACTCGATAAACTTGGTGGCAAAGCAAGCTCATAGGCCACCTCCCCAATCCTCCGAATCACCTCAAACGGTCTAATAAATCGAGGGCTCAACTTGCCCTTCTCATAAATACTTTTTGCTTGTCACAAACTGACTTACAAGTCTTAGTTATGTTTGCCCTACATGCTTATGTTAAGGTCTTCTTGTGAAGTTTACTATTGGTCCTTATCTCTCGAGTTTGTCATTGCTACTTGTTAACCTTCTGGAATTTAAGTCATGACCCTGCTTTCTTTAAACTCTCATGCTTAACTCCTCTATTTGTGGATTCTTATAATCAATTCATGTGTATCCAAGATACCTGTTATCTTGAACTTGTTATCTAATCTTTAAAACACCTGTATATGTCCAATCTATGTGTTCTGCATACTCTGTACACCTTATGTGTGCTTATGTGATGTTCAACTGTGTGTCTTACCCCTGGGACGTGTAGAGTTCTTGCTTTTGTTAGTTGTGGTATTAGGTCAAAATGAGCATATGCTCCACCTTAGAATTTGAGCTATCTTAATTTATTTGGGGTTTATATGAGTTGCCACTCGTTGCTTAATTATCTATAACTGGTAATGGATGGGCAAGAGAATTGTTTTATTGTTGGGCCTGGACTGCTGAACTGGTTTTGGTACTATGGTTATGAGCATGCTATCTGCGCCTGGAAAGTGGGCCTGTCCAAAATTTTAAGCCATTTGAAGGCCCAGATGCTTCGTTGGGTTGTTTTACATTTATGGTTAGGCATGCATTTACTCTAGTTTGGGCTGTAATAATTTGTATAACAAATGATGGGGAGATTATTGAAAAGGGGATGGGGTATTATAATATTTGCATGAAAGGGCAGAAAACATGCTTATAGGGTCTCTGTATTATATCAGCTATTTCAGCATGCCTTGTTTGTTATTTCGTTTGGTATGTCGCACACTAATAGAAATCATGCTTATAGGAATCACGCACACACTTCACTTAACTCGTCAAAACATGCTACACTTGTTCCTATGTCTACTATCCAACGCTTTTAGATGATATGCTTATAGGATACAATAATACAATACTTGTGCTAATCTAGATACCATGACTATAAGGTTTAATAATTGATCAACTGCTTCATGTTACTGTTACACTGCCCCTCCTAGATGACATGTCTATAGGAATAAAGTGTTATAAAATCAAGCCTAATTGTTGATTGATAGAAATCCCGCCTATAGGATATTGTTCCACATATAAGAACTGTTTATGAGATCAACGTTGTTAGTACTAGACTCTTAAAGCTGTCTTTGTGCCTATTATGCAACTGTTAGAAACCACGCCTATAGGAAATTAATGTCTGCCTAAGGTGCACGCTTATAAAATCAACATTAGTAATCTGGTAACTTGTATCGCTTTATTGCCTCACCAACAATTAGAAATTATGCCTATTGGACTTGCGATGTTTTGACCTGCCTATACGCTGCTTATATAATACTGGAAATTGGAGCCATGTAGAAATCATGCCTATAGGACTTAACCACTCAAATATGCCCGAAATTGCCTATTGTGCAGCCTGGAACTTGTTTGCGTGCTTTGCTGTTACGTGTGGAGGCTAACATGAGCCACTATTTGATATTATGTGCAGTCCTATTTGTTTTAAATGCGCGATTAATTTTATCGTTTTTTAGCAACTTAAGTTGAGTCTAGAACCACCTAATAGTAGGTCCAAAGCCTTCTGGACCATTAGCATGGGAGGGAATTGCACGCATATGATACAATCTAGAATTGAATTAGAGCGCCTTTAAGTAACAACTTCAACATAGTAATTGGGTAGCATGAGATGATAGTATGTGCCTGCTGAATAATATGAGCAATTCCCTACCTTAAGGGAGTTGCGAAGTATTATTTATGTTGCACGGGGTGATCCTTTAGGCTAAACAACTTAGGACCCCCCTCCCTCCCTTTTTTTTTATGTATTTGTTATTCATACTTAGTCTGTGACCAAAAGCCTAGCCTCACCCGGCTCAAACCAACCCACTGGAAATCTACACCGCCTCCTATATAAAGCCTCACACGGAGCCATTTGAATTCTCGACTGATAACTGTTGTTGTAAGCAATCTCCGCGAGTGGCAAAAATTGGTCCCATGAACCCCCAAATTCAATGATACAAGCGCGTAACATGTCCTCCAAAATCTGAATAGTGCGCTTGGGCTGCCCGTCTGTCTGAGGGTGAAATGCTGTGCTCAACTCAACCTGAGTGCCCAACTATCGCTACACGACTCTCTATAACTGCAACGTAAACTGCGTGCCTCAGTCTGAAATGATAGAAACTGACACTTCATGAAGGCAAACAATCTCCCTGATGTAAATCTCAGCCAGCCGCTTTGAAGAATAGGTAGTACACACAGGAATGAAGTGCGCGGACTTGGTCAGCCGAGCCACAATCACCCAAATAGCATCGAAATTCCTCAAAGTCCGTGGGAGCCCAACTACAAAATCCATGGCGATCCGCTCCCACTTCCACTTTGGAATATCTATCTACTGAAGCAAGCCACCTAGTCTCTGATGCTCATATTTCACATGCTGACAGTTGAGACACCGAGCTACAAACCCAACTATATCTTTCTTCATTCTTCTCCACCAATATTACTATCTCAAATCCTGATATATCTTTGCGGCACCCGGATGGATGGAATACCGCGAGCTGTGGGCCTCCACAAGAATCAACTCCAGAAGTCCATCTACATTGGGCACACATATCCGGCCATGCATCCTCAATACCCCGTCATCACCAATAGTCACATCTCTGGCATCATCATGCAGAACTTTGTCCTTGAGGACAAGAAAATAAGGGTCATCATACTGGCGCTCTCTGATACGATCAAATAAGGAAGATCGACATACCACGCAAGCTAAGACCTGTCTAGGCTCCGAAATATCCAATCTCACAAACCGATTGGCCAAAGCCTGAACATCAACTGCAAGAGGTCTCTCCCCAACATGCAGGAATGCAAGACTACCCATACTCAGTGCCTTCCTACTCAAGGCATCGGCTACCACATTGGCCTTTCCCGGATGATACAAAATGGTAATATCATAGTCCTTTAGCAGCTCCAACCATCTCCGCCACCTCAAATTGAGATCCTTCTGTTTGAACAAGTGTTGGAGGCTATGATGATCAGTAAACATCTCACAAGACACACCATAGAGATAATGCCTCCAAATCTTCAACGCATGAACAATGGCAGCCAACTCCAAATCATGAACATGGTAGTTTCTTCTCATGGGACTTCAACTGACGCGAAGCATAAGCAATCACTCTACCCTCCTGCATAAAAACACATCCAATACCGATCCGAGAAGCATCACAATATACTAAATATGAACCAGAAGCTGATGGCAGAACTAACAGTGGAGTTGTGGTCAAGGCAGTCTTGAGCTTCTGAAAGCTCGCCTCACACTCATCCGACCACCTGAAAGGAGCACCCTTTTGGGTCAATTTGGTCAATGATGATGCAATAGACGAGAAACCCTGAACAAACCGGTGGTAATAACCCGCCAAACCAAGAAAGCTACGAATCTCAATAGTTGAGGACGGTCTGGGCCAACTCTGGCCCACCTCTATCTTTTTCGGATCAACCTGAATACCATCACTAGACACCACATGTCCTAAGAATGCCACTAAAACTGAGCCAAAACTCACACTTGGAGAACTTAGCATAAAGCTTCTCCTCCCTCAACCGCTGTAACACAATCTGCAAATGCTGGGCATGCTCCTCCTGGCTACGAGAGTACACCAAGATATCATCAATGAATACAATAACAAACGAGTTGAGATAAGGTTGGAACACACTGTTCATCAAATGCATCAACGCCGCTAGGGCATTGGTCAGCCCAAAAGACATCACAAGGAACTCATAATGACCATATCGGGTCCTGAAAGCTGTCTTAAGAATGTCCGAGTCCCTAATATTAAACTGGTATACCCTAACCTGAGATCAATCTTGGAGAACAACCTCGCTCCCTGAAGCTGGTCGAATAGATCATCAATGCACGACAAAGGATACTTGTTCTTGATTGTAAATTTGTTCAACTACCTATAATCAATGCATATTCTCATGGTTCCATCATTCTTCTTCACAAATAGAACTGGTGCACCCCAATGTGACACACTAGGCCGAATAAACCCATATCAAGGAGTTCCTGAAGATGTTCCTTCAATTTCTTTAACTCCACCGGTCCATACGATACGGTGGAATAGAAATGGGCTGAGTGCCCGGCACCAAATAAATACTGAAGTCAATATGCCTGTCCGGCGGCATGCCTGGCAGGTCTGCAGGAAACACATATCCTTCACCACCGGAACTAAATCAATAGAAGGAGTCTCTTTACTGACGTCCCTCGCAAAGGCCAAATAAGAAAGACAACCCTTCCCAACCATCCGCTGGGTCTTCAAGAATGAAATCACTCTACTGGGGACATAATCCGACGAACCTTGCCACTCAATACGTGGCACTCCCGACATAGCGGTCACCGTCTTAGGGTGACAGTCCAGAATAGCATGACACAGAGACAACCAATCCATTCCCAATATCACATCAAAGTCAACCATACTAAGCAGTAACAGATCCACTCTAGTCTCTAGTTCCCCAATAGTCACTACACATTACCGATATACACCGTCCACAATAATAGTATCGCCCACCGGTGTAGATACATGAACAGATGAAACAAGAGACTCGCGGGGCATATCCAAATAATGAGCAAAATACGACGACATATATGAAAAAGTGGAACCAGGATCATATAATACAGAGGCATCCCTGTGGAAAACTGAGATAATACTTGTGATCACAACATCTGAAACAATAACATCTGGTCTGGCAGGGAGTGCATAGAAACGAGCCTGACCGCCACATGATTGGCCTCCCTCTCTAGGGCGACCCCAGCTGACTGACCTCCACCCCGAGCTGGCTAGGCGGGTGGTGAAGTAACTGGTGCTGAAGCCGAAGGCTGACTCCTCTGCTGGGATGAACCTCCCGTAAGGTGGGGACAGAACCTATTAATATGACCCATATCTCCACACTCAAAGCAACCTCTACCAGCCCTTAACAATGGGGACTAAAGGGAGCCCCGAGCACCGGGATACCCACTAGAAGGACCAGGCATAGATAAACCCTGAGCTGATGGTGCTTGAGACGAACTCTGAGCTGGAAGGGCACTGAGAGATGAGTGGCCCTGATGTGAACGTTGAGAAGCATGGCCAGATGATGCGCCACGGTGAGCTGGACGAGCTGTCTGAGCATGCCTGAAGGGACGACCCCTACCGTGGTAAAACTGACCTCAGAAGGAACACCACCAAACTACTAGATCCCCGAGGCCTCTTGGCCTCCCTCTCATATCGCTCCTGGCGGCGAACCGACTCTATATCCCGAGCAATGTCAACAACCTCCTCGAAAGAAGCACCAGACACCCTCTCTCTAGTCAGAAGAATCCGCAGCTGATACGTGAGGCCATCGATGAACCTCCTGATCCTCTCCCTATCTGTGCGAACCAACTAGATAGCATGACGGGCCAACTCGAAGAATCTCATCTCGTACCGTATCACGGTCATATCATCCTGACGCAACTGCTCAAACTGTCTGCACAGCTCCTCTCTACGGGACTGCAGTACATACTTCTCCAGGAAGAGAATGGAGAACTGCTCCCATGTAAGGGGCGCTGCACCAACCGACCTACGCCTCTCATAAGCCTCCCACCAAGTTAAGGCAGCTCCAGAGAACTAAAAAGTAGTGGACGAGACCCCACTAGTCTCCAAAATACCTGTCGTACGGAGAATCATCTGACACTTATCCATAAAACCCTGGGTATCCTCGCCCTCTGCACCACTAAGTCGGAGGCTGAAGTCTACCAAACCTCTCCAATCTACGCTGCTCATCATCAGGCATGGCAGGAACCACATAGTCCTAAGCACCTGCAATCGGCTGGGCTGGTGGTGCCCCCGGTGTCTGAAGCCCCTGAACAACTTGCTCGGGTCTGCGGGCGGTGGGAGTCTGAGTGCCTCCACTGGCCTGGGAAGTGGCTGCTGTAGTACAAAACAAAGACCGCCTGAATAAGACTGGTGCACGCGATCAGAACCTGAGCCAAGGTCTCCTGAAGATCTGGAATCACGAAGGGCACAACTGGTGCCTGAGTTGGTCCCGTTGGTACATCTACAACCGGAACCTGATCTTGGACTGGGGCAACTGGTGGATCTGCAGGTGCTGCCCTAGCTGCTGTGCGGGCTACACCATGCCCCTACCACAACCTCTACCGCGACCTAGGCCTCTTGCGACCCTAATTGGTGGTACTGGTGGTTGTCCATCCCGACCAGTAGCACGTGTCCTCACCATCTGTGAGAGAATAGAATAACAGAAGTTTAGTTACTAGTATCAATAAATTCGCACGATAAGAATTCAAGAATGTGAAGTTTCCTAAGGGTTCCGTAGCCTCTCGAAGATAAGTATAGACGTCTCTGTACCGATCCGCATGACTCTACTAAGCCCGCTCATCTTCGTGAGACCTATGTAACGTAGGTTTTGATACCAACTTGTCACGACCCTAAACTCAAACCTGTCGTGATGGCGCCTATCAATAGTACTAGGCCATCCGACTACCATAATACTACAATAATTCATTAAAAGATATGCCAAAAGACATCTTGTATAGCAGAATTTCATAAAAGACATAAGAGTTGAACTCAAAATAGAAATGCGGAAAGTAAATCCCCAAACATCAGGGTGTCACTGAGTCATGAGCCACTACTAAAAACTGTTCTGATAACAACAAGACTAACATAGTCTTGGAAAAATCCAATTACAACTACAGGGAAGATAGAGAAGAAGAAAGTAAGGTTGCGGTCGCAAGGTAGCTACCTTACTATCTCCGGTGATCTGCAACAGAAAATAATCAACAGCCGCTACTGTGGCCAGAGATACCTGGATCTGCACACAAGGTGCAGGGGGTAACGTGAGTACACCAACTCAATAAGTAATAAGTCCAAACTATGGACTGATGGTAGTGACGAACTCAACCTCAACAGATATAATAGAAACAACGTACAGAAAATGTAGGCATGCTTTCAGTTAAATAGACAGCTCAAAGTAATAAGGTAAATACAGATCTGAATAGTTCAAAATATATAACTCAACTGCCTCTACATGCCAATGCACCGACTGTATGAAATGCACAGTGTACTCCCACTCTCAAGTGCTCAACCACTCGGTACTGAATATGGCCATCCTGCCCAGGTAAATCCATCCCGGAATATATACAACACTGACTGTAAGTCACTCAGTACCGGGAAAAAGAGCCATCCAACCCTAAGGAGAAATCCATCTCCACTTATATATACAAACTCTCAACCACTCGGTACCGTATATGGCCATCTGACCCAGGGAAATCCATCTCGGAACATACTTATAAATGACTATAAGTCACCCGGTACCGAGGAACAAGGGTAATCCAACCCTGTGGAGAAATCCATCTCCAGATATCAATATTTCGGAAAAATCCATGTTCAGGGATAGAGAGCCCCCCGGGGCGCCCTAGCTGCAATCAAAAAAGCGCTAGGGCGCTCGACCTACCGCATCTGACCATCAGATGCCGTAGGTCGTTTTCTAACATTACCGACATTTTGGGTTTTCACAAATTTCACATAAGATAAAAGCTCTTTTCATCATCAGAAACAACCTGATTTCCGACCTCTTGCATTGCATTACCATAATGAAAAGAAAAAAGAATTAAAAAGAAAGATTGCTCTTATGACTCGGGATGAACCTTTATCGGTGGAGGCTCATCTTCAAGCATCGAACCTTGAGAAGAAAGTAGTGTATGAAATAAATTGAGAGCTTCCTGCCATACAGAGACAAGTTCTGAATTGGAAGGCTTATACATAATACATAACCAAAGGAATGCGAGATGGAGACCCTGATTTGGACCCTCGTGATCGAGCTTATGATTGTAAAGAACGCGGAGCCATAGTCAAACGATCCAAACCAGGTCGAGAGCGCCGAAGCTTATCCACCTGAAGCACCCACTTCAAAGCTTTTAAGAATGAAAAAAAACTACTTATCTTAAGGATANATCCTATTTCTGTTATTATAGTAATATCTTATCCTTTTATATCATGTTATGTTAATTTAGATGTTTCTAAGTGATAGGACTTACCTAGTTTTAGAAACTAGGTGCGAACACGACCCTTGTGGGTGAGTTTTTGACTTTGTGACAAGTTTAGATTCATAGCCCTGGGTTCATAGGTTTCATCTTTGGGACTAAGTGTCCTAGTTCATTCTGAAATATCTTCGGAACCAAACCAACCACCCTATAAAATCACATAACCACAGTTGAACATGGAATAAATGATAAATGGGGAAATATGGCTATAATACTCAAAATAACCGTCAAGGTCATTGCACCTCCCCTGCCAACCTCGGTCTCGATCTTTATCGATGCTCGAGAAGGGAGACTTTTTTGCCCGTCAGGAAAGCTTGATTAACCCCCCTTGAAAGATTCATATACCATAGACATAGAGCATATGGTCGATCGTGAATCAGGCTCCTCCATGTTGTTGTCAAATGATGGAGAAGGGTCACGATCCTCCAAAAGACGGGTGGATCTACCTGAGGCAGGCCTCGTACCTCTTACAGAAGTCTAGGACCATCGTGTCCATCGGACAAAGCATGAAGGGATACGTATAAATGCTTAAGTATCCCTCCACATGCGTCATGATGTCATCATCTGGACCAGGAACGACCACATTCTTGCCCTCCCATTTGCAATCCTCTCAGACTGCTTAGAGCATTTCCTCGATGATGGAGCAGATATACCTCCACGCCTCCTATACCTCGATCTCCTTGTTTGGAGGCTTTTTCGACCATAAAGTCATTATATATGGAGCGGCCTCCGGGGATAAAATCTTTAAGAGGAAGTTCTGGGTCTTCTATAGGAAGAGTCGCCTCGGTATCTGCGGCCGGGCTAGAAGTTGAAGTAGCAGTGTTTTGAGGCACCGGTTTGGAGGTTTTTGCCATCTCGACATGAGAATACGAAGGTTTGAAGGTTGGTATGAAGTTTTGAAGGTTGATATGAATATTTGAAGATCTGGGACGAAGATTTGAAGATAAAATATGGAGGTTTGAAGAATAAAGATGAAGAAATGAAGATGTAGAGAACAATTTGTGAAGATTTGAGGGAGTGATGAACAAAGTAAAAATTTCGAGGGTAACTCAACAAGATTCGAAATCTGAAAGTCAAAAAGGAAACTTGAGCTTTTATAGGAAAGAAGTAATAAATGCGTGATGTTTTGCATTTGGTGTCGGTGGCTGACTCGTGTTCGAAGTCAGAATGACGCGACTGATGGGACATTTCAGCGACTTGTCAACTCGCTTGTGGCGTACGGAGGAAGGAACCTTGGTCAAGTAATCACTTCTCGTCGTTTCTATTAATCTACTCTCTAAAAAGTGAGGGGACTATCTGTGTACGACTAAAATCGGGGATAAAGTTATCCCCGATTTCCCGATGAAGAAACAAGGGACGACGTAGTTCACTGCAAGCTCGGGTAAAGCCGAGGGTTCCCCATATCAGAGCCCGGGGACGAATGACACACCGAGATTCTGATATTACCGAACATGAAAGGAATCGAGCTCAAGCAAAATGAAGAATCGAGGCTAAAGGAAAGACGGTTAGAAAGGACAAACGGGGGGGCGAAATATTCACCCTCAACCGGATATTACGGCACAAATCTCGCCCGATATCAGCCGCATATCATGATTTACTAGAATAGAAAGATTTTTACCTTATTTAGACTTGTACTAGGATTGAAACTCTCCTACTATATAAAGGGGAGAACCTGTTCATTTTCATATATTGTTGGCACGCATATTAAAGCAATAAAGTTCATTTTTATTCTCTAGCTATCATTCAAAGTATTCTTCAGCTACTTATCTATTTAGTTGCAATCGAGCCCGTCTCGAGGGCTCGACCGGATCCAATTTTCAGTGTTCATCTAACGCCAGGCTTTGTTGTCCATCACGTTTGGTTTGATCTTTTTGGCTCTCTTTAATTTAATTATTTGTCGTCACAGATCATTCATGTTAAATTAAATCATGTATCTTTTAAACCGCGTACAAATTCAATTGTTACTCATTTTAAGGGTAAGCAAGAATCTGATGGTATTTACATATTATAAATTTTATAAGAGTAAGTCATTAAAAATAAGATAAAAACAGAAAATCTAAAATTTGCAAATGTAGAAAGATTTCAATCGTTTTAGAATGGACTCAACGAAAACAAAAGAAGATACATGAATAAATTTGAGAAGCTAAAGATAGTTCTTATTTATTAATGTAACTTGTTTGTTATATAAGTGCTTTTATTGATAATCGAACTCAAGTTTACAATACTTTTACTACTTCAAAACAAAGAAAAACAAAAAAAGCAAATTGCAATTCAACTCAAACTCTTTAGAAATACTAAACTAAAATACAACAATAGAGGACAATAGAGAAGGATGAGAAGAGAGAAATACAGGATAAAGGGAGTAGTGGAACATATATTTTTCTAAATAATTAGTTTAAGTGTACGCGTTTTGCGCGTCATCAAAACGCGTACCTCATTTGAATACAAACTTTTACACAAAAAGTTTGGACTTAGTTACGAACTTCGTCATTAATCCGTTACTCATACTTTTGGGGAACTTCCAGCTATCAAGGAGACGAAAAGCTATGTGAAGTAAAAGAAGAAAAGGTCGTCGATTGCTACTAAGAACCTAATATAACTTTTCAAAATGTGGGCTAAAAAACCACTTGTATAGGTCGGGGTTGAGAATTGGGGGGCCGCGCCCTACCCCGTCGGCCTAAGCCTCGCTATGAGAACTGACGCTTCGGTTGCTACTAGTCCAGGTTACCTTAGAGATAGAACCATTAGGCGAGAAAAAAGAAGGCTATGCCCAATAGGGGAAGACTGCGGTAAAAGGATGTCCGTCTGTTGATGGCTAGCACGTATAGGATACGCTCTAGAATTGAATTATAGCGCCTTTAAGTAACAACCTCAACATAGTAATTGGGTAGCAGGAGATGATAGTCTGTGTCTACTGAATAATATAAGCAATCCCCTACCTTAAGGGAGTTGCGAAGTATTATTTATGTTGCACGGGGTGATCCTTTAGGCTAAACAACTTAGGACCCCCCTTTTTTAATATATTTGTTATTCATACTTAGTCACTTAACATACACCAATGTATTCGTATCCTTTTAATCATTAAAGATTTGTACCAATTCCCAATGTGTTGTGACAAGACCCTTCGACTTTTATATTTCCCTTTGTTTATTTGACCACCTAGCCTAATTACATAATCAACCTAGTCCAAAGTTCGGCCGGGACCCACAGTTGTGGACCTCGAAGAGTGCCTAACACCTTCTCTTTGAGGTTATTTGAGTCCTTACCCGATCTTTGGTGACACTGACTAGTTAAAACAGAGTTATTTACAAATAGGTGCCCTGACGCACCTTAAAAATCGTTGGCGAATCTTCTCTTTTAATACTCCTTTAAAAGAGTTGTCACACGTCGAAACCCGCTTTCGCGAGAAAACGGGGCGCGACAGCATGGCGACTCTGCTGGGGATTTACACTTAGGCTCTTACCATAATGAACTTGGCTTATGTGGATTACTTTCTTTGTTTCATGCACATCCATTCCCCTATTCACCTTTATTTGTTTAAATTTGCTATGGTATGCACTTCCCTTTCCCTATTCACCTTTATTTTAAATCTGCTATTACATGCCCATCCCTTCCCCATTCACCTTTATTTGCTATGACCGATATTCATATCTTTTCATCCTGTCTAAAACTGCTATATCATGCCTTTCCCATCCCTACTTCCTTACCTGCTTTATTACATTACCGCATATACTTTTATGAACTAAACTGACTTCTTCCTTTTGTATTTCTTCTCTATTCTGTTTACTTTTGCTATCTTATTTATGGATTTTACATATTCTATCATGAAAATACTTGGCAACATGTTATTATCTCTGCATAAAGCATGCTCCACATCATACTCCACTCGTGCCAATTATCAACATAGCGGTGCTTGATGAGTGTCTGCGCTCTTCCGAAAATTACCCTTTTAAATCGGGAAGGCTTATTTGTGGTAGACTAGTCGATGAGCGGTGCAATCGACGGTCCCGTGCCTTTCCCTCTGAAGTTGTCAACTTGGGAGTACTAGTCTAGACCATTCTAGAAAACCTACTCCGACTTGAAATGTACATGCATCATGCTAAACCTAATCGGGTTAGAGCGTTATTAACATAACAACCCACTAAGATAAACCTCATCCAAAGTCCAACGGTATTTCCACAATACCAATGGACACTATCATATTATGTGCATTACTTGGAGAAAATGTGCCAACGTGTTATTCATTATTGCATAAGTAGTCAAATCTGGGGGGGGGGGGGAGGGTTAATCTTTGTTTGTTTGCAGAAAATGAAGCACGAAGTCCCTAGGTTCGGCATGGTCCAAAACATCCCACCTTTGCTACTTGACTGGTGGAAAGACCTTGCACCTTGCGACAAGAATCATGTGAGAAGAGTACTTGGGTGACCTGCCATCCTTGCTAGACATTCGACCAAATAGGGCATTGATTGAGGCCGATACCATGTTCTGGGATGAGAAAAGAGTCTTCTTTTGATTTGGCAACATAGAAAGGACTCCTCTCTTAGAAGAAATAAGAGGCTTCGCCAAGTTAACATGGGATAATCCGGGATTACTAGTATCAAAGAATCACACCCCCCGCGGTTTTCTAAAGATGTTGGGGTTTAAGAAAAATGACGAGCTACTCTGTTTAAAGAAATCATACATCCCTTTTGAATTTCTTTATGAGCGTTATGGGCATAGAAAGTCGTATCGTCTTCATCATGATGAACTTTCCATTACTTCCTTGGGTTGGACGCATCGCCGGGTTTATGTGTTCATCGTCTGTCTTTTGGGGTTGTTGATATTTCCAATGAAAGGAGGAAGGATTCATACTCTCTAAGATGTACCGCGCTCTAGATCGGTACAAGCAGGGATTTGGACACTTTGAGGGTTGTAATCTGTTACTACAAGTGTGGCTACTGGAACACTTTTAGAAAGGAAAGTATCGTCAAGAGCTTCTGCGACGGCCGTTGATTGACTACATAGCTTACCATCACCCAAAGAAAATGACGTTTATCCCAGACAGGTTTGCACAACCTGGAAATGCTGTAATTTAGGTGCGTTTCTTCAATAATGTGACGGACGAGCAGGTACATTGGATGTTTGAGTGTTTCCAAGCAGTGAGTTCATCATCAGGTCAAGAGAGACTATCTTTATGCTCCCATAAGGGTAATGAGGCAAGCAGGGAGAAAACAGGTCATACCTCAGGTTTCCAACATGGTCCAGTACAAGGCAATTTTCATTGGAGACGTCATTCCATTCAAGTTCGAGGCACAACATATTTGGAACCAAAAGATCATTGTGGAAAGAGAAACCATTGAGCCAGACAGGTATCATGCCGGTCATGTGTACTATTACTATCATAGTTGGAGGACGACGTAGTGGGAGACGTCAAGACAGGAGTCAATCTGAAGGAGAGGATTGTAGATGACGCTGCTGAGGCACAAGTTAAGTATAGAAGGATATGCAAAAGGGTTTTTGAGTCTGAAGCTAAACATCTACAACAGCACAAAGTGAACATGGAGGTGATAAAGGAACAGAAGGATATTGCCACTAAGTCAATAGAGAGATTGGAATACTTGGAACACGGATTGATAGAGCTCGAGGGAAAGTTGAGAGAGAGACTCTCAGAGTCAAGGCACGGATGGCAGTGAAGGAGGGCATCTAGCAAAAGCTTACTTACTATTAGATGTGAGCGATCTAGGGAACCTGATTTATGTGGTCAAAAGAGCCAAGCACGGAGAAGGTCCTTCAGGGACCAAGTAGACTAGGAAATAATGTTCTTTACTGCTTTCTAGCTTAGCTTTAGATTTCGATTGTAATAAGGCGAAATGCCATTAGTAATTTTTATTATTATCGATTTAGTAAATGTTTGACTCATTTTTCGCATTAATGAAATGACGCAAATGTTGGCATCAATTTTCTCCAAGTCTACGTGTCGCTTAGGCCTACCTCAGGCACAATGAGGTCCCCAAATTAGGACACGAATTATTGCATGACTTTGTGAAACATGTTTTAATATTGCAAACCCTCTTTTAATATTCCTTACTAACTTGGTTACCTTTTGCTTTTTCTTTCCTTTTGATTATTCCCATTCCCAAAGGTTGGTTCGTGCATACCGGCATCGTCAGCATATCACACTAGATCTACAGGTCCTCCACCAAGTGATCCTAAAGGCAAAAGCA
Source organism: Nicotiana attenuata (assembly GCF_001879085.1). Lineage (NCBI taxonomy): Eukaryota > Viridiplantae > Streptophyta > Magnoliopsida > Solanales > Solanaceae > Nicotiana > Nicotiana attenuata. Next base: position 602,410 of record NW_017670460.1, on the reverse strand, counting down.
AAAGGAAAGGGAAAATGGATGATTTGAGTGGTATCAGGAAAGACAATGCTACCATGGTGGAAAACGTTGAAACTTCAGATGGCCGAAGTACTCCGGCACAGAATGAGTTAGTCTTACGTCTGGAACAGAAAATCCTGGAACTACAAGACAAGCTTGAACATGTTCGAAATTTGGCAAACCACTCCCTCACTTTTAATGTCCCCGACATTAACTAGCAAAATTCGACTACCCAGAACCAAACACCACCGCAAAACATACAAAACCAAAACCCACCACCAAATCCTCCTGCACCAAACCAGTATCCCGCACCTCCTCAGAACCTTAACCTGCCACCAGTACCAACCCCTCAACAACAACACCATCATCCAACTAAATACCCACAAACTACTACTTATCACACTCCCCATAATGCACCACAACCTACTCCCGATCCCCAAAACTCAACCAATGACCACCCTCATACCCAAGTTCCCGGAATCTATCAAAGCAATCCGATATATGTGAAAACTTTACCCCACACCTCGCAGCAAACCCTATACACACCCAAATCGACTGAGAAGGACCTGCTCATTAAAAACATGGCAGAGGAACTCAAGAAGCTCACTGGTAGAGTTCAGAGTGTTGAAGGTGGTAAAGGCATTGAAGGTCTAAACTATGAGGACCTGTTTATTCAGCCGGATGTGGAACTGTTGGAGGGTTACAAACCTCCCAAGTTCGAAATGTTCGATGGAATTGGTGATCCGAAAGTGCATTTGAGAACTTATTGTAACAAGCTTGTAGGAGTAGGCAAGATTGAACAAATCCGCATGAAACTGTTCATGCGAAGCCTCATAGGAGACGCCTTGTCTTGGTATATCAGTCAAAACCCAAAGAGGTGTGTTAGTTGGGTATGTATGGCGTCAGACTTCATGGATAGATTCAGGTTCAACAGGGAAAATGCACCAGACGTTTTTTACATTCAAAACCTCAAGAAGAAGCCGAAAGAAAACTTTTGCGAGTATGCTACTTGTTGGAGATCAGAAGCCACAAAAGTAAGGCCAGCACTTGAAGAAGAACAAATGAACAAGTTCTTTGTCAGGGCTCAAGACCCGCAGTATTACGAAAGGTTAATGGTTATTGAAAATCACAAATTTTCCGACATCATCAAGCTAGGAGAAAGAATAGAAGAAGGACCTAAGAATGGTATGGTAACCAATTTCGAGGCACTGCATGCCACGAATAAAGCTTTGCAATTAGGAGGCATTTCGAAGAAGAAAGAAATAGGTTCCGCGATGGTAGCTCAGGGTCCTAAGTCTCCTCATATACCAAACACCTCCATCCACATACCAACCCTCACCTCCCAGATACCAACAACCTGCTATTACCTACTATGCCTATAATACTCAACCTGCATATTACCATTCACTACCATCCGCCTGCCAAAATTACCAGAAACCACGTCCAAATTTCAACCGCAGACCACCTAGACAATACACCCCAATTGCAAAACCCATAGACCAACTGTACGAGAGACTAAAGGCTGCTGGTTATGTTACTCCCGTTCCTGCCGTTGTTATGGAGAATTCCTCCCAGTGGATCAACCCCAACAAAGCATGTGCCTATCATTCATGAATGAAGAGTCATACCATTGATGAGTGCTGCACATTGAAAGACAAAATTTAGACACTGATTGACACTAAGGTCATACAAGCAAAGGAAGTTGCACTAAATGTTTGTAACAATCCTCTCCCGGATCATAGAGGTGAGGGAGTAAATGTGATAGAGACTGACGAAGAATAGGATTAGGAGGGGTCTACCGGACTCATTCGAGAGGGAGATGCTCCTAAAACATCTCCAGTCACCCTCCCACCAGTTGTGGTACAAACCCAGACGCCATCTGAAGTTGAGGTATCTATACCCTTCACTGTGATAGTAGCTCTCACACTATCCTACAAGTCTGATGCAATCCCATGGGACTATGTTGCGGAAGCAAGGAGAAAGGGAAAAGCAAAAATGGAGGAAACAAATGCAGGACAAGGTATGACTAGAACTGGCAGAGTTTATACACTTGAGAATCTGGGAGGAACAAGTAAGAAAGCTGCATCTAAGCCGCCTGTTGTCGAGACTGGCACTGATGATCTTTGGAGAAAGGTACAAGCAAGAGAGTACTCTGTTGTTGACCACTTGAACAAAAATCCTGCTCAGATAACCATATTGTCACTACTGCAAACCTCAAACACACACAAGAATGCTTTGATGAAGGTGTTGAGTGAAGCTTATGTACCCACCAACATCGCAAGTGGAGAGATGGCTAACATGGTCGGACAGGTATTGGAAAGCCACAAAATCACTTTTCATGAAGATGAATTACCACCAGAAGGACTGAGTCATAACAGGCGCTACACATCACGGTGCAATTTGAGGATAAGTTCATCGCCAGGGTCTCGATAGAAGGGGGTTCAAGTCTAACATATGCCCATTAACTACTCTGAAGAGACTGGGTAAAGGCCTGCATGAGATATGGATGTGAAGCATGAATGTGAAGGCGTTTGATGGATCTCAGAGAGACACCATTGGAGAAATCAACCTCAGTCTGCATATGGGCCCGACTTGGTTTGATGTCGAGTTCCAAGTGCTAGATATATCTGCTACTTACAACTTATTGTTGGAGCGACCATGGATACATGCTGCCGACGCAGTGGCGTCAACCCTGCATCAGGCTATGAAGTTTGAGTGGAATCATCAGGAGGTGATCATTCATGGAGATGGAAGTAACCCCATCTACACCAATCGAACCATTCCAGTCATCGAAAACAGAAAGAAGCTGGGTGGAGAAACATACCATCGCATTGAACGATTCAACGCAATTGAATAGGACCGATGGTGGAGCAACATGATAGAAAGCATACTGCTATGGACGGGGTATGAACCTGGCAAAGGTCTAGACAAATGTCTTCAAGGGATCACCAAACCCGTACAACCACTACGTCATGGCACGACTTTTGGACTCGGATATGAATACACGTGGCAGGAACACCGAGATTTGTCACTACCATGGCGTGCTCCTTATTATCCACTGGAACAACCGGTACTACCTCTGTACCAGACATTCCATCAAGCTGACATGATGTTGGGATCTGAGGAAGATGAAGTTTTAGATGGCATGAGGAAGTTGTTTCCAGATGAAGAAGATATGGTCTGCAGTGCAATAGTTGAGGAGGGGGAGGAGGATGACCTTACCATTTAGACCGTGGAGAAAGGAGTTGTTCTCAAGAACTAGATCGCTGCACCATCCCGGGCCCGTCGAGTTCTTGGGTAGCCTGGCAAATTAGCATGAATTACTTTTAAAAATAGTTTTGAGCATTTGAGAGATTTTTCAGTATTTTGTTTTGAAATAATTGCTCGAGCCATTGAGCCACACTAGTTGACATTTTTAAGATTTTATTAATGCATTAATGCTTATTGTATTTATTATTATTTTTACATTTTCTTTTTAGCATTATTATTACCTATCCTGGTGAACCTACGACTATGACATGTAATGAGACAACGCAACATGAGGATAGTGATTCAGAGGATTTGGAAGATGATATAATACCTGAGGAAATTGTCTGAGAAGTAGAAAACTTTGAAAACAAACCAAAATCTAATCTGGAGGAAACAGAGGCTGTTAACTTAGGGGATTCCGAAACGGTCAAGGAAACACGTATAAGAATTCATCTATCACTGTTAGAGAAGGAAGAGTACATCAGATTCCTAAAAGAGTATGAAGATATCTTTGCATGGTCCTACAACGATATGACTGGTTTGAGCACATCCATAGTGGGTCACAAGCTACCCACTAATCCCATGTGTCCACCAGTAAAGCAGAAGCTCAGAAAGTTCAAACAATATATGAGTTTGAAGATAAAAGAAGAGGTCCCAAACAAATCAAAGCCAAGGTTCTCCGAGTAGTCGAATACCCGACTTGGTTGGCCAACATTGTGCCAGTTCCAAAGAAAGATGGGAAAGTTAGAGTATATGTCGATTACCGAGATCTGAACAAAGCAAGTCCCAAAGATGATTTCCCGTTGCCCAACATACACATACTGATTGAAAATTGTGCCAAGCATGAGCTCCAATCCTTTGTAGATTGCTTCGCAAGATACCATCAGATCTAGATGGATGAAGAGGATGCCAAAAAGACAGCCTTCATTACACCATGGGGGATATACTGTTACAAAATGATGTCGCTTGGTCTGAAGAACGCTGGAGCCACCTACATGAGAGCCATGACAACCATCTTCCACGACAAGATACACAAGGACAAAGAGGTGTACGTGGATGACGTTATCATCGAATCGAAAAAGAGTTCGGATCACATAGCAAACTTGAAGAATTTTTTCGACCGGCTTCGAAAATACTATTTGAAGTTGAATCCTACAAAATGTGCCTTCGGGGTCCCTGCTTGAAAGTTGTTAGGATTCATCATCAGTTGCCGAGTGATTGAGTTAGATCCATCAAAAGTCAAAGCTATCCAAGACTTGCCACCTCCAAAGAATAAGAAAGATATGATGAGTTTTTTAGGGCGCCTCAATTACATCAGCCGCTTCATTGCACAATCAAACGTGACATGTGAGCCAATCTTCAGAATGCTGAGGATAGATGCTGCAACAAGATGGACTGAAGAATAACAGAAAGCCTTCGAAAAATCAAGGAGTATTTATCTAAACCGCCCGTTCTGGTCCCACCAGAACCGGGAAGACCTCTGCTGCATTATTTGTCCATATTAGATGGGGCTTTTGGTTGAGTTTTGGGACAACATGATGAAACTGGAAGTGAGGAGCAGGCGATATATTATCTGAGCAAAAAATTCACGCCTTATAAAGCTCGATACTCTTTGTTAGAAAGCACCAGTTGTGCTTTGACATAGATAGCTCAGAAGTTGAGAAATTATTTCTATGCATACACTACATATCTCATATCAAGGATGGATCTGCTAAAATACATCTTTCAGAAACCCATGCCTACGAGTAAGTTAGCAAAGTGGAAAATATTGCTGAGTGAGTTCGATATCGTCTATATAACTCAAAAGGTAGTCAAAGGACAAGCATTGACAGATCATCTTACAAAAAATCCCATAGACGGAAAATACAAACCATTGAAAACGTATTTTCTCGATGATGAGGTGTCATTTATTGGAGAAGATATAACCGAGGCATATGATGGTTGGAGGATGTTCTTCGACAGAGCAGCAAACTTCAAAGGAGCAGGTATCGGAGCTGTCTTAGTATCAAAAACCAGCAAACACTATCCGCTATCCATAAAACTCAGGTTTCCATACACCAACAATATGGCGGAGTATGAGGCCTGCATCTTGGGACTCAGGTTGGCCATTGACATGAACGTTCAGGAGCTGCTGGTAATCGGAGATTCAAATCTTTTGGTGCACCAAGTTCTAGGATAATGGGCTACGAAGAACACCAAAATATTTCTATGTTTGCACTGTGTACAAGAGCTGATCAAGAGGTTCACAAAGATAGAATTCAAACATGTTTCGAGGATCCAGAATGAGTTCGTAGATGCGTTAGCCACTTTGTCTTCCATGATACAACACCCAGACAAGAACTTCATTGATCCTATCCCAATAGGAATTCATAAGCAGCCGACTTATTGTGCTCATGTTGAAGAAGAGATTGACAGAAATCCATGGTTCCACGATATCAAGAAGTACCTAGAAAAGGGAGAATATCCAGAGACTGCTACCCATACCCAGAAGCGCACGCTTCGAAGAATATCCAACTATTTCTTTCAAAGCGGAGGAATTCTGTATAGAAGGATTCCTGACCTGGGATTACTACGGTGTGTCGATGCCAAGGAGGCATCCAGATTGCTCGAGGAAATACATGTCGGAACCTGTGGAGCACACATGAATTGTTTCATTTTAGCCAAGAAGATACTAAGAGCAGGGTATTTCTGGATGACTATGGAAACAGATTGCATCAAGTATGTTCAGAAGTGTCACTAATGTGCCAGATACATGCTGACATGGTATGAGTACCACCTAATGAACTCAATGCAACAAGCTCACCCTAGCCTTTCCTGCCTGGTGTATGGATGTCATCGGCCCAATCGAACCCGCTGCTTCAAACGGGCATAGGTTCATTCTGGTGACCATAGACTACTTCACGGAATAAGTTGAAGCTGCATCTTACAAAGCTGTAACAAAGTAGGTTGTAGCAGATTTTGTTCGGGACCGCATTATTTGTCGATTTGGAGTACCGGAGTCAATCATTACTGAAAATGCCACCAATCTCAAAAGTGATTTGATGAAAGCCATGTGTGGAACATTCAAGATCCAGCATAGGAACTCCACAACCTACAGGCCATAAATGAACAGAGCCGTAGAAGCTGCCAACAAGAACATCAAGAAGATATTGAGGAAAATGGTGGACAATTACAAACAATGGCACGAGAAGTAACCATTTGCTTTACTTGGATATCGTACCACAGTTCGCACATCAACTGGGGCAACTCCCTACCTACTGGTTTATGGTACTGAAGCTGTATTCCCGCCCAAGTGGAAATTCCTTCTTTAAGAATCATACAAGAAGTTGAGCTCAGCGATGTAGAATGGGTACGAAGCCGATATGAGCAACTAGCTCTCATTGATGGAAAGAGAATGAATGTGGTATGTCACGGTCAACTCTACCAGAACAGAATGGCAAGAGCTTTAAGAAAAAGGTCAGGTCAAGGCAATTCGCACCAGTGCAATTGGTGCTAAAGCGAATCTTCCCACACCAGGATGAAGCCAAGGGGAAGTTCTCACCCAACTGGCAAGACCCTTACATGGTTCACCAGGTATTTACTGGAGGAGCACTTATACCTGCAGAAATGGACGGAGAAATATGGCTGAAACCTATCAATTCCGACGCAGTCAAGAGATACTATGTTTAAGTTTGTTTGCATTTTCTATTTGATGTAGCTGAACTATGCTTGACCTGATTCCCATTTAAGAGGGGATACGTAGGCAGCCCTGTGGGTTCAGTCTCATCCTAATAAAATCTTCATTTCCCCAATGATTAGAAACTGGGGCAAGATCTCGAGTTTTCCGATTTCCTCACGTTTGGATTAGCCAAGGAATGTGTTGTCAGAAGTATGCACTTAAACTAGGGCAGAAGTTTGAGGAGGACCCTCAAAATTCTAAAGCAAGGAGGTTACAATGTCTCTAAATGCGTCACAATCACCAATTCATCTAAATTATTTGATCTCGCGCATTATCATATATTTCAAACAACTACAATTTCTACAATTAATTTGTCAAATGCATGCATGTTTTTCGAAAACTTTGTTTCTATGGCAGCTAGATGTTACCCAGGGTAACTCAAGCAGAACCTCAAGACGGGAGTAAAGGCGACGCAAGGAATCTAGAGCACGAACCAACCATCCCCCCCCCCCCCCCCGCAAAACGCACGATTTTTCTTTGGATGCAGGCACAATGAACACAACAGGAACATTCGAAAATACATACACGCAACAAAATCACTATCTTCATAACGACAAAGTTTCCAAACGCAAACACATCAAGCTAAGAAATACTTTACTTTCTCGCAGCTATTCATCGCTTTTCTTGCATAGGGCTAAGCACTGCCCTCATCACCGCACAAGGCTAAACACTACCATCTCTGCACGAGACTAAGTACTGTCTCCATTCCTTGCATAAGGCTTAAGAACTGTCTTTCTTTGCATGAGACTAAGCATTGTCTCCATTCCTTCCATAAGGCTAACACTGCCTTTCTTTGCATGAGACTAAACATTGTCTCCATTCCTTGCATGAGGCTAAGAATTGCCTCCATTATTGCATAAGGCTAAGCATTGCCATTCCTTGCTAGAGGCTAAGAACTGTCTCCTTTCCTAGCATGAGGCTCATCATTGCCTTCATTACTGCATAAGACTACACATTGCCTCTCCTTGCATGAGACTAAGCACTGTCTCTACTCTCTGCATAGGGCTAAACACTGCCCTGTTCTTGCATAAGGCTAAAACACTGCCTTCCTTTGAGACTAAGCACTGTCCCTAGTCCTCGCACGAGGCTAAGCATTGCCTCCATTACTGCATAAGGCTAAACATTGCCCCTCTTTGCATGAGACTAAACACTGTCTCCCTTACACTGCATAAGGCTAAGAACTATCCCCTTTCTTCGCATATGGCTAAGCACCGCCCTCATCTCATGCAAGACTAAGCCTTGTCTTGTCTCGTCCTCGCATATAACTAAGCATCACCTGTTTCCTCCATCAAACGATCATATCTTTGCATCTCATGGGTTGAAACATCACCACATTGTCTGAATGCGTCATAGTCTGAAGGCACCATCCTCATGGCCTGAAGACACCATTCCATGTCCTGAGGATCTATCGAAACTACACATCATTATTCAAAGGCGTCATAACCCAAAGGCACCATCCTCATGACCCGAGGACACCATTTCATAGCTTGCGAATCCCTTATCATACGCTCCATGGCCCAGGATGTCATGGTCTAAGGACATGATCCTCATCGTCCGAAGACAACCTTCATGGTCCAAAGGGAATTTTCATCATGTTTAAATTTTTGCAATAACCCATATATATTCGCATACACCGTGTTTTAAGTTTTGCAGGTAACTCGGGAGATAACCATTCTATAAATAGGAGCAATCTTCGCTCTGGTTTCTGTTCACAACGTTCACATCCTTTGACTACCTTCAAACGTAGCCGAAGACTGGTAATTGACTACCTTTTACTCCATAACCGATCAAATATCTGCCTTGTGATACACCCGTAATGTCCAAACCCGAATTCATGACTCCGCCTAAAATTATCCATTAATTACGATAATATCCTACCCAAAAGAGTCTTTTTGAAACATTTGACTACTCTTATAACAACTCCTTCGGTTTCTTTTGTCGTTGGATCCAGAACTACACAGGACCCGATTCCCGTAATACCAGGGATATGTAGACAACTCAAAAACTAGGGTCCGACCCCTATTTTTTCAAATCACATAATTCCTCATTCAATTCGGACAAAATTGATCATCATTTTCTTTACCCGACAACTCTTTCGTCATTCTCGGGTAAAAAGGGGCAGCTGTTGTTACCCAATTTTGCCCTCATATCTTTAAAAATACGTATATATGCTTTCAAAATATCATTTTGCATCATTGTTTAATTTACAATATTTATACAAGCATTTTCTATAATTTTCCATATTTTTTAGAGCTTTAAAATTAATTTTCCTACATTTAAATTACTTGAATATTTATTAATTATCCCTTAAATTATTTTATGATGACAATCATCCAAAACTATTATTTTCATGCACATATATATTTCATAACATTTTTACTTCATTTATATAATTATATTTGTATCTTTAGGCTATATACATAATTTTGCAATAATAGCCAATATTCTATACATAATTACATTATTTACACCAAAATAGCATTTTTTATTCTTATGATGTTAGGTCATTATTTTCAATCATTTTACTATATAGGTAATATTTCTATTATTTATAAATTACTTTTTATAAATTATTTTAAACAATTTTCGTGTATTAATTGTATAGACAAATATAGGGCTAATTTCGGACCAAAACCAGGCCCAAAACAGCTGGCCCATCCCCATTAAACCCTTCAGCAGCCCAAACCAAACAATCCCTTCATTTAACACGATCATGACCCATTTTATACAACCCGCCCCACTCTTTCTTCTATCTCAGCCGTTGATAGAGATCAACGGCCCACAAACCCCCTCTCATTTTTAATTAACCCAATCCCAAACCCTAATCTTCATTCCCCACCTAATTGCCACCCCAAACCCTCTCGAATGTTCTCGCGTCTCTGAAAGAAACCCTAGCAGTTGCCTTTAATTCTCTCTAATTCCAACCTAAACATGGAGTCAATCCATGATTTACTTACCTATTTTGAGGTGCTGCGATGGTGTATACGCGTTTGTGGTGTTACTTAAAGTTCTTGCCTTATTTTTGGTAAGAACGATCTTCTAAGATTTGGCTTGGTCGACTCTGATTCTGTGGGGATTTGGACGATGTCTCGTCTATATACATCATACAAGGAAGGATCCTTGATTCTTGGTCCGATTCCCATACGTCTGGACCCAACTGGGGTTTGAGAATTTCCTTTTCCTTTGCTGATTTTGATTGCATGTGATATATTCTTTCCTTTCTTGTGTTTGGCAGATAATTTTCCATGTTTATGTGCTTAATTTGAATACTATATAAACCCCTCCCCAGTCTCCCATTTTGACAGACCTCATCACTACCGTTATTACTACTGTGATTACTCTCACTATTCTACTCTTTCACTCAAGTATTTTCTGTAACTGTTGAATTCTTGGCCGGCTAAAAGACAAGGCCATAATACTACTAAACGACCTCCTCCAGTGCAAGCACTGCTCGGAGTCATTCTCGAGGATCTTGTGAACTATGAAGCATTGGGGTTTTGAGGTTTTCACTATCTTCCTTCAATTGTTGCTGCTGAATCTACTGATATTCTAAATTTCTCACTCTTTTGATCGTTTATCTTTGCAACTAGTTAGCGTTCTTTACCTTTACAACTCAAATTACTTTCCTCCTATATGATGATTGTGTGTACCACTATTGTTTGGCTCAGTTTCTGTAACGACCCGACCGGTCGTTTTGAGCTCTAGCGCATCGTTCGGCGGTCTAAGGTCATGAGCAGCTTCACTTCAGGTATTATGACTTGTACGTGTAGCGGAATTTAAATTTGGGGAGTTCGGAGTTGATTTGGAAGGAGAATTCTCATTTCGGAAGCTTAAAGTTGGAAGAATATGACTAAGGGTTGATTTTGAGTAAACAACCTTGGAATCGGGATTTGAAGGTTCCAACAGGTTTGTATGATGATTTTGGACTTGGGCGTATCTCCGGATTAGGTTTTGGATGGCCTGGAAGTATTTCGGCGCCTAATGTTGAAGTTAGCATTTTGGGAAGAATTTTATAAATTTGGGTTGCAGTGCATTTCAATGTTTTCTATGTCCGTTTGGGATTCTAAGCCTGGGAATAGCTCCGTATGGTGATTCTGGTATTGGGAGCGCGTCCGAAAGTGGATTCGGAGGTCCGTAGGTCATTTTGGAGTCATTTGGCTAAAGTTAGAAATTTGAAGGTTTTGAGAAGTTTGACCGGAGGTGGACTTCTTGATATCAAGGTCGAATTTCGATTCCGGAAGTTGGAATAGGTCTGTAATGTTGAATATGACTTGTGTGCAAAATTTGAGGTAAATCGGACATGATTTGATAGGTTTCGGCATCAAATGTAAAAGTTTGAAATTCTAAAGTTCATTAAGCTTGAATTAGAGTGCGATTCATGGTTTTAGTATTATTTGATGTGATTTGAGGCCTCGAGCAGGTCCGTGTTATGTTATGGGACTCGTTTGTGTGATTGGACGGGGTCCTGGGGGCCTTGGGTGTGTTTTGGCTGGTTTCGGACCAAATTGGGTGATTTGTTGTTGCTGTTGTTGTATCTAGTTTCCTTCTTCACGAACGCAAAGGGAGTCCCGCGTTTGCGAAGAGGAACTTTGAGGCGGCTAGGATTTTTCCATCGCAAACGCAAGGCAGTGGATGCGAATGCGAGGCAGGAGCTGGGTAAGCCATCGCGAACATGGCCAAGGCTACGCAAAAGCGAAGAGGGAAGGAGGCCTGGGGGACCTGGAGCCATTGGCCTTCATGAACGTGGAGCTCCAACTGCGAATGCAAAGCAGGGGATACTGAGTGCCTTCGCGAACACGAGGCTGTGATGTGTCATTTTAAAGAGGGGATTTTGCCATTTTTCCTCCATTTTTCAATTGGTTGGGAGATTTTTGGAGCTCTTGGAAGGGATATTTTCGTCATCTATGTCAAGGTAAGTGGTTCTCGCCTATTGCAAGTTAAATACATGGTTTGTATAAGGATTTGAACAAGGAAAATTGTAGAAATTGTGGGGTTTTGATAGAAACCTAGAAATCGATATTTTTGGATTTTGACCATGAATTTGGGCATAAATTGAGAATAAATTATATATTTGAGCTCGTGGGGTTATGGGTAAAGCTTATCTTCGAAAATTTTTGGAATTCGAGCATGTGGGCCTCGGGCGATTAAATAGATGCATCTATGGTTCGGGCCATTCGACCCTCTGGCAGTGCACGGTTTAAATATTATGTTGGATCGGGCCGTACGAGCTCGGTATGATTTGCGCATGCTTGTGTTGCTTTCCTTGAAATTTATAAATAATGATATTGCCTCTCTGGTACGAGATAAATAGATAAATGATGAAAATGAATTTGGAAATCCCTTGTATCAAAAGGATTGTTTACTTGCTTCATGAATTCCTTAAGCTTACAACTGCTTTTAATAAAATCCACGACAAATTATATTATTAGTACATTACTTTTGGACCACTAGTAAGTGTCGGAGTTGACCTCTCGTCACTACTTCTTCGAGATTAGACTGGATACTTACTGGTTATGTGTTGTTTGCGTACTCATACTACACTTGCTGTACATTTTGTTGTACAAGCACATGCATGTCTAGCGGCCTTGTGGACGCAGCGACATGATTGATATGGGGACTTAGATGAGCTGCATCTTATGCTACGATCCCCAGCCAGCAGAGTCTCCTTCAGAGTATTTACATTTTTCTTTCCTGTCCAAATTTGTATTGTGGACAGATGTTGTATTTTAGTTAGGTTTCCTAGTTGATGCTCATGCACTTGTAACACCGGGTTCTGGGATGATTATGGATTATTCATTGATGACATATTTAAAATATTATTATTTTTTCTGAAATCTCGTCTTTTACTAATAAAATTGAAGAAAAATCATGGTTTCAAAAATACTAAAATGGGAACTAAATTAAGTATTTATGGTTGGCTTGCCTGACAGCGGTATCCGGCATCATCACGACCTTTATTGGATTTTGGGTTGTGACAACATAATATCAGAGCACTAGGTTCACTTAGGTCTCACGAGTCATGAGCGAGTCTAGTAGAGTCTTGCGGATCGGTATAGAGACGTATGTACTTATCTTCGAGAGGTTACAGGGCTGTTATGAGCACTTCCCTTCTTGATTCCTCATCGTGCGATTTGATTCCTTTGAGGCTTATGACTTTATTTCTCCCTATTCCATCTTATGTGACGTGAAGCGCTTGCTATCGATCGATAATTGAGGAATTGTAATGGTACTTCAGATGCGGTGCGGGATGTTTCCCCCCGCGTAGTTGATAGGGCTACTGTCGTCGCCTTGAGGAAGGATATTCCATCATTTCAGCTCAGTAGCTGTACTTCTGAGAGCTTTAAGGCTATGCACAGGTTGTTATCGCACAGTATTGAGGTGAAGCTAAGATGTTTGCCTATGTGTTGGGGCAGTGAATGACTTGAAAGGAGGGTTGCTTAGTGCATGATTCGGAGATTCGGTATTTTATTTCGAGCAGAGGAAAAGGCAATCGGACTATAAATGCTCAAATTTGGGTAGATGGAGAATGAGACTTGGTATTTTCGAGCATGGTGGAATTTTCATCTGTGATGTGGTGTCACTGTCCTTGTTGAATATGTTAAGTTCGTCGGTGTTATGGTCTTCATCAAATTGCCTTCGGGGCAGGGTAGTATGAGATAGTGCTGGAGAAGTAGCTATGAAAGATTGCGGTGTGCGGTGGTTCAGGATTGAATCGGTGCTCCTGGTGTTGATGACTCGAGGAAGATGATCTTCGAAAAGGGTTTAAAAATTGGTAGCGACCTGTTGGTTCAAGTGCTACCGAGATGAATTTTGACTTAAGGCAATAGTTGGGCAGCGAAGGATGAGGAAGGACATGCGGGAAGTGTCTCGCGGTGGATAAGATTCTAGAAGGCCAAGTACGAGAAACAAGAGTCGAGTAGTTGCTTAAAGGAGTGAGTTTGATCAAACTAGGAGAGTGGCAGAGTAGCATATGGGTTCTGTGGTAGGATGACTACACGCCTGCAGAAGAGGTTAGAGTGATTTGGGATTCATGGTGGACAGTGACGAGGTCTACGGACTTAATTTGAAATATTAGCTATTATACGACGGGAGATTTGGATACAACATAAAGGAGTTGCTTGATATGAAGAAGGATACAACATGACTTTGGACTTGAAGGTATTGTCGCACCTTTAGTTGATGTCCATGAGGAGTGGACGGATTTGTACAACTCGTGAGTGAGCACAGGCTCAAATGGGTTATCTCCTACGAGTAGGTTAGCGATCGCGTGGTGTTGGTGAAGCTTCTACGAAGAATTCTACTTACTATCCAGTAAGAGGTCGGATACGTAAATATGGCTGGTGATTCAGAGTGTTCATGAAATGGGTAACAAGAAGATTTCGAGGAGATTTGCGGGTTGATTTTGCAAGATCATGTCCACGACGAAGGAAGAATCTTGGTGGGTTCTAGGTTTATGCAATGGTAGCTTCAAGCTAAGTGGGGGAGTCCCACCACCTACGATTGGATTGTATGGTTATCTACTTGTGAGATTTCTGGTGATCGGCATATTGATGGGTTATTACAACTAAGGAAAGAGAACATCAGTGGTGATTTGAGCAAAGAATTTAAGGAATGTGTACTATAATTGGCCTTATTAATTCATGTTCAAGCTTTGGGAAGGTTCAGGATTTATGCTTCGTGTAGAGGTGATTTACAAGGAAAGTGATTCAGCGGAGTGCTTCTTTGAGAGGGTGTTCATGTGCTAGAAGAGCCTTGGAGCTTGATTATATTCGGGACCAAGTCAGAGTGGGTGAGTCTCAACAACGGGACTAGTGGATTCAAAAGTTGAAGTGGGGTGCCTGGGGATTTCGAGTCCATAGTATTGTTGAATATCGAGCTTTTGCAGTAGATTATGATAAAGGAGCTTGGAGTGTTCCGTGTTATCTTTGGTCTACGGGGTATCACGAGAGGAATGGGAGCATGTAACTTTGGATTTATAGAGGAATAATCAGAATGGGTGTATCAGTTGAAGACGTGATTATGCGCACAAGGAGGGTATGAAATGCTTCGTGGGTTTTGAGACAATGTGGTCTTGTGAAATGGAATCACTCGGGATGAGTGAGGATTGAGTTTGCTATGTTTTGAATGGAGCTATTATTATTCCTAAGGAAAGTCCAGGGTAAATTAGAAGGAATCGGATCGGTTAGCAATGGTTGAATTAGCATAATGATGGCAATGATCAGCTCCTTCAGTGTGTTGGGTCACTCATGAGATTTGTGACGGTACGTGCGAGGTTTGACGGTCGCCGTAACTGATCTTATTTGGAGGCTTTCGAGTATTGTGGCCTGTTATGTGCAGATGGATCCCGGAAGGGTTATAGTGGTTTAGACCACTACTTGAGGTTGGTATTTTCTGCGGATATGAGGATTCAGTTGTGTGTTGCAGTGGTTCTCTTGGAATGAGTTAAGTAAAAGGTTTCTATGTGATGAAGTGTTTACCCTATTAGTAGTTCGGAAGTTAAGATGAAATTCTTGTACTCTTGCGCATTGGCATGATTAAGTGCAGTGATCGGCATGGGATTCGAAAGTTGAGGATCAAGGTTGCAGTTTGGTGTCGACAAGAATGTCAAGAGCTCGGATGAGCGGGAACGGATTCAGATGGTTAGAGTAAGCTGGTATTGTCTTTAGCGTCACCTGAGATCAGTGTCCTATGTAAGAGGCTTTGAGTACTAATTTTGGATTTTTTATTTGCTTTACAGCATGTGTGCGGCCGGTGGTATGGATGTGCAGACTTGTTATCTGGTGCGGAAGGTCGTGGGAGCACGTCCCACGGGAAGATTGTATAAGTGTGACATGTAGTCACTTGATTGATCAAAGATTGGAACCAAGTATGGAGATTGCGGTACTATTGTTTATTTGAGAATTTATGCCTGGAGGGTGCTCGGTTCATTTGGTTGTGGACTGTGGAGGTTTGTTCCGGATATGATGGTTGTTCTTGTATGTTATGGGAAAAAGGGTTATTATGAACCCTTGAAAGGTTATTATACTAGTACGGTGCGATCCGAATCGACTTGAGGTCCGTGGGTGGATCTAGATATGAATGTGGGCTCTATGTTGGGCCGGAGGTGTTCATTTCAGCATAGGAGGAGTATTCGGACGTTGGATGTTAATTCATCGCCGGCTACTTAATGTAATACTATATTCTGCCATGTGAGTTGTGAAACGGCTTGTTAATTTCATATGTGTTGAGGTTCCATGCAGCGATGGTGTTATGTGAGCAGGATGGCTCTCGAGATTCAGATCATATATCGCACCTTAGTTGTGCTTGAGTTTTGTAGCATATGGTGTGATCTATCTCCCCAGGGATGGTATTATGCACTTAGTGTGCTTGTTGCCGTTATTCGGATATTTTGTAGTAATGAGCATTCTAGCTCGGTGACTATCTCCTTATATAGACTTTATGTGTGGATCGGGTGGCACGCCACCACGGGTATGTTGTTTAGATCGGGTTGCACGCCGCAACATTGTGATGTTGAGTACAGTCCCCTATAACTATTCTTATGTGCTTTGTTTCCCATTTTCTGAGGAAGGTCATAACACCTTTTCGGTTGTCTAGTTAGTTACACGGGTTGAGTAGTCCATTCCAGAGTTTGTTTTCCTTATGTATCACATTCGAGTGGGTAGCTGGTTGGCACATTGTGGCATCATATGAGACTTTTGGTCGTGTCTAAAGTGGCTTATTGCCTGAGTAGCTCGTATTGGGTGAGACAAGGTTATTGGATCTGGGATCAGTGCGATCGGATTATATGAAGCATATTAAAGAGCAAATACCATTATTTGGTTCGTAATGGGGTGATGATTCTAGTCAAGAGGAGAGGTTCAATGATTTGTTGACTTGGCAGTTAGTTATGGATTTCTGCATATCTCTTCCGTTGTGGCGGTATTGCCAGAGTTGAAACAAGACTTATATATGTCATGAGGTGCATTGTGAGCATCGGATTCGTGAGATTTCAGCTATTGTTATCAGAGGATGTTATTATGGTCATGTGGGTTATGCGGTGCATAGTGTGGATTCAGCAAAGGTATGCAATCATGTATTGGTGCATCATGTAGTGATTTATGCGGTGTTCGTATGTTGGAAACAGGCCTGGTCGAGAATTTCGGATGTTGGAATTTGTCTCTAAGTCTAATTTGACTAAACATAAGGGGAATCTTCAGATTTGCTCAAGCAAATATGCTCAACTGAGTTGTGGTAGCACGGGTAGGTGCACAAGGTGTTAAACAGTGATTTCAGACAACTCCAGAGCAGTTGTTAGCACGTTCGAGAATGTAATGACCCGACTGGTCGTTTTGAGATCTAGCGCGTTGTTCGGCAGTCTGAGGCCATGAGCAGCTTCACTTCAGGTATTATGACTTGTACGCGTTGTCGGAATTTAAATTCAGGGAGTTCAGAGTTGATTTGGAAAGAGAATTCTCATTTCGGAAGCTTAAAGTTAGAAGAATTTGACTAAGGGTTGATTTTGAGTAAACGACCTCAGAATCGGGATTTGAAGGTTCAAACAGGTTCGTATGATGATTTTGGACTTAGGCGTATGTCCGAATAGGATTTTAGATGGCCCGGGAGCATCTCGGCGCCTATTGTGGAAGCTAGCATTTTGGGAAGAATTTCATAAATTTGGGTTGCAGTGCATTTCAATGTTTTTCGATGTCCGTTTGGGATTCTGAGCTTGGGAATAGCTCCGTATGGCGACTCTGGTATTGGGAGCGCGTCCGGAAGTGGATTCGGAGGTCCGTAGGTCATTTTGGAGTCATTTGGCTAAAGTTAGAAATTTGAAGGTTTTGAGAAGTTTGACCGGAGGTGGAATTTTTAATATCGGGGTCGGATTCTGATTTCGGAAGTTGGAGTAGGTCCGTAATGTCAAATATGACTTACGTGCAAAATTTGAGGTCAATGGGACGTGATTTGATAGGTTTTGGCATCGAATGTAGAAGTTTGAAATCCTACAGTTCATTAATCTTGAATTGGAGTGCGATTCATGGTTTTAGCATTGTTTGATGTGATTTGATGCCTCGAGCAGGTCCGTGTTATGTTATGGGGCTGGTTTGTGTGATTGGACGGGGTCCCGGAGGCCTCGGGTGTGTTTTTGGGTGGTTTTCGGACAAAATTGGGTGATTTGTTGTTGTTGTTGTTGCTGTATTTGGCTTCCTTCTTCGCGGACGCGAAGGGAGTCCCGCGTTCCTGAAGAGGAACTTTGAGGCGGCTGGGATTTGGCCTTCGCGAACGCGAGGCAGTGGACGCGAACGTGAGGCAGGAGCTGGGTAAGCCTTCGCGAACGCAACCAAGGCTACGCGAACGCGAAAAGGGAAGGAGGCTTGGGGGACCTGGAGCCATTGGCCTTCACGAACACGGAGCTCCAACCGCGAACACAAAGCTGGGGAGACTGAGAGTCTTCGCAAATGCGAGGCTGTGATCGCGAACGCGAAGAAGGGCAGTGCTGGGCAGTGTCATTTTAAAGACGGGATCTTGCCATTTTTCCTCCATTTTTCAATTGGTTGGGCGATTTTTGGATCTCTTGGAAGGGATATTTTCGTCATCTATGTCAAGGTAAGTGATTCTCACCTATTGCAAGTTAAATACATGATTTGTATAAGGATTTGAACAAGGAAAATTGTAGAAATTGTGGGGTTTTGATAGAAACCTAGAAATTGATATTTTTGGATTTTGACCACGAATTTGGGCATGGAATTGAGAATAAATTATATATTTGAGTTCATGGGATTATGGGTATAGTTTATCTTTAAAAAATTTCGGAATCTGGGCACGTGGGCCCGAGGGTGAATTTATCAACTCTTCGAGCGGAGTTGAGAAATTGTTAAATTGAATTGTTATGAGTATTAGAGTATATTTTCATTGATTTGAGCATTGTTTGGCTAGTTTTGGAGCGTTGGGCATCGGTTTGAGGTGTTAGAGTGGCGTTGGAGCCAGTTATGGAACTTCGGAGCGAGTAAGTCTCTTTCTAACCTAGTAAGAGGGAATATACCCCGTAGGTGAAATAAATCAATATGTGCTCCTATTTGTGGGGGCTATGTAGGCACGATGTGACGAGAGTCCGTGCGTAGCTACTATTATGCTTAAGTCCGGGTAGTCTAGGACCCAAAAACATGCTTTACTTGCAATATTTGCAACCTTATTGTCAACTTAAAATGCTTAAATCATATCGAACTTGGTAAATATATTTCTAAAAGGCTAAGCATCATTTTCTTGACTGTTAAAAGAGAAAATTGCCATTTTCTTGGATAACTGTTCCCTGATGAATTCTTGATTGACTGTTTAAATGTGTTTATCTTTGTGGAACGGGCCAAACGCCTCAGCCAATTAAATAGATGCATCTATGGTTCGCACTATTCGACCCTCTGGCAGTGCACAGTTTAAATATTATGTTGGACCGGGCCGTACGACCTCGGCATGATTTGCGCATGCTTGTGTTGCTTGCCTTGAAATTTATAACTAATGATATTGCCTCCCTGGTGCGAGATAAATTGATAACTGATGAAAATGAATTTGGATATCCCTTGTTATCAAAAGGATTGTTTACTTGCTTCATGATTTCCTTAAGCTTACTGCTATTTTTAATAAAACCCACGAAAAATTATATTATTAGTACATTACTGTTGGACCACTAGTGAGTGTCGAAGTTGACCTCTCATCACTACTTCTTCGAGCTTATACTTACTGGGTACGTGTTATTTGCATACTCATACTACACTTGCCGCACATTTTGTTGTACAGGCACATGTATGTCTAGCGGCCTTGTGGGCGCAGCGGCATGATTGATACGGGGACTTAGGTGAGCTGCATCTTATGCTACGATCAGCAGCAGCAGAGTCTCCTTCAAAGTATTTACATTTTTCTTTCCTGTCCAAATTTGTATTCCGGACAGATGCTGTATTTTATTTATTTTTCCTAGTTGATGCTCATGCACTTGTGACACCGGGTTCTGGGGTGATTATGGATTATTCGTTAATGACATAGTTAAAATATTATTATTTATTTTGAAATCTCATCTTTTACTATTAAATTGAAGAAAAATTATGGTCTCAGAAATACTAAAACGAGAACTAAATTAAGTATTTATGGTTGGCTTGCGTGACAGCCGTGTCCGGCGCCATCACGACCTTTTATTGGATTTTGGATCGTGATAGTTTCCTTGTTGTTTATGAGATTTCTAATGTTGTATGATTATCATATGTTCTACTGACTGTCAGTCTCAATGATGTTACTTGTGCAATTCTGTGTGTTCTGATATTACCTAAGTCCAAAGCTTTTACATGGGTAGCTTGTTCTTTTCTAGGTGTAATAAAGTTCTGGCCCTCTTACATGTTACTTGAACTTCAATGATCCTTCTATTGTGCTACCTTTGTTTTCAATCATGCTTTCCTTAATGTCTCTTTGCGCTTTTAATGCCCTAATTCTATTTAGGTTCTACCCTTAGAATCATGAGTAGTTAACTAAGGTAACTCCTGCTCTTTGTATGTTTGCTTGGCTCGAATGTTAAACCTGATCAATGCCTGGTGTGAGTGTATCTTCATACTCTGCTTTGGATTCTTGTGTTAAAATTTATTAGTAATTCATATTTTCCCAGAAAATGTTCCAAATGTATTTTCCCCTCTTCATGCTAAGTCATTCATATATACAACTTTCAACTTGCTCACTTTTTAAAAGGATCATGCCTATTGAATCTTGAACCTTTCAGACTGTATATTTCTATGCTACTTGCAAGCTTCAACACTATACTATAGTTGCATGTCTTACCACTATTTTGGTTGCCACAACACTATTCTATAGGCCATGCTTGCTAGTGCTAGTTTGCTCAGTATCATACTTGTTGTTATCCATGGTATGTGTAATGGAACTTGCTATAGACTTGCATTCTCAGAATTAGTTACCTTTCTGCTAATTAGCTGTTTTGCAGAGTTTCCAATATTGTTGACCTTTAGTTTCTTAATAGGTTTTCTCATAAATACTTTTTGCTTGTCACAAACTGACTTACAAGTCTTAGTTATGTTTGCCCTACATTCTTATGTTAAGATTTTCTTGTGAAGTTTACTTTTGGTCCTTATCTCTCGAGTATGTCATTGCTACTTGTTATCCTTGTGGAAGTTAAGTCATGACCCTGCTTGCTTTGAACTCTCATGCTTAACTCCTATGTTTGTGGATTTTTGTAATCAAATCATGTGTATCCAAGAAACCTGTTATCTTAAACTTGTTTGCTAATCTTGAAAACCCCTATATATGTCCAATCTATGTGTTCTGCATACTCTCTACATCTTATTTGTGCTTATGTGATGTTCAAGTGTGTGTCTTACCCCTTGGACGTGTAGAATTCTTGCTTTTGTTAGTTGTGGTATTAGTGTCCAAATGAGCATATGCTCTGCCTTAGAATTTGAGCTATCTTAATTGATTTGGGGCTTATATGAATTGCCATTCGTTGCTTAATTATCTATAACTAGTAATGGATGGGCAAGAGAAATGTTTTATTGTTGGGCCTGGACTGCTGAACTGGTTCTTGGTACTATGGTTTTGAGCACGCTATCTGCGCTTGGAAAATGGGCCTGTCCAAATTTTTAAGCCATTTAAAGGCCCAGATGCATCGCTGAGTTGTTTTACATTTATGATTAGGCATGCATTTATTCCCATTTGGGCTGTAATAATTTGTATAACAAATGATGGGTATATTATTGAAAAGGGGATGGGGTATTATAATATTTGCATGAAAGCGTAGAAAACATGCTTATAGTGTCACGACCCAAATTCTCCTCCGTTGGGTTCCGTGATGGCACCTAGTCTTAAGGACTAGGTAAGCCTAACATTTTGCGAAAAAACAAATAACAACAATTAACATCTAACATTCTTCTAAAATGAAATCTTTATACAAATAACATGTTCCCAAAACCCAGTAGTACAAGTCATAAGCTCTACAGAGTTTTGCTAAAACTTCTAAACACAACTGTATGGAAATAAGTACAACAGTGTGAATATAAAACAGGAAGGTGACTCCGAAGCCTGCGAACGCAGCAGTAGGTTTACCTTGAGTCTCCTGAGCAACGGCCCTCACAGATACAAACGAATAATACCTGGGTCTGCACACACAAAAAGTGCAGAAGAGTAGCATGAGCACACCACAACGGTACCCGGTAAGTATCAAGACTAACCTCGGTGGAGTAGTGACGAGGAACAATCAAGACACCTACTAGTCCAATAAACTGTACAACTAAAAGCATAGGAACAACGGAACAAGATGTATATATATAAAGGCTACACGATATGGTTAACAATACAAAAATCACAATATGGAAGAAAAACAGCAAGTGACAAAGGAGACACCGTAATAATGACATAAAAAAAGTGAGCAGAAACACAAACCAAGATCCTAAATCACAATTGAAGTAAAGGCAAATAATAACTTAGAACAATGACAGTTTTCACATCAGCTCTTAGCCAACAACTCCACGAAGTTCTGAACCTCGAACAGAATTACCGCTCACGGGTCTCAATACCTAGACCCTAACACTTGGCATCCTGTGCCCTCATCACACCTCATGATCATACTGACAACTCACTGATTAACTAGAGCCACTCTCACACATATGACAAGCAAACGAGGGTGTACATCTATACTCAACAATATCAGGAGAGTTTCTTAACTGATAGGAGTATTTAACTACGTGTATACTAGTGCAAGTGTCCTAACATAGATCATACCAGTTAAAGACGTAAGGAAAAGAACGGACATCACGTAAGGTATTTATTCACAACTTTCCCGAGGTAGAAC
This sequence comes from Nicotiana attenuata, assembly GCF_001879085.1. Taxonomy (NCBI): domain Eukaryota; kingdom Viridiplantae; phylum Streptophyta; class Magnoliopsida; order Solanales; family Solanaceae; genus Nicotiana; species Nicotiana attenuata. The sequence continues at coordinate 579,635 of NW_017670460.1, read as the reverse complement.
TCATACAGGTAAACGTACCATAACACAACATCAATAACAAGAATGCCCCCAGGCCATCACAAGTATTACAAACAAATCCCTGACATAGCCCACCTTGTCTTGCCACGTGTGCAATAATAACATAATAAGTACCCGCCTTGTTTTGCAACACGTGCATCATAATGTTCCCACCTTGTCTCGCCACATGCGCAACCCACATATAAGCAAATATATATACATATCCCGCCTTGTCACGCCGCATGTGCAATATATCAATAGTAGCAATAGCACGGCAGAAACCTCGTGCAACCCCATAACAATAACCGCACGGCAGAAACCTCGTGCATCACAATATCAACAACTGCACGGCAGAAACCTCGTGCACCACCACAACAAGTACCACAGCAACAATGACAATATATATATGGGAAAACATATAAGGGAACTATTAAACAAGCCCGACAAGCATAGATTTTTCTATCAAGAAAGAATTAAAGCATATAAAAGAATCACGAGGATCTCACACTGATCTAACTTCCACCGCGGTACACAGCCCGGTTCAAACATATCAAATCACACGAAATCACGAGGGTCCCGCCCTCAACTCTGAATCACAAGTAGGGTATACATCAAACCAGCTGGAAACTCTCACTAGGCCAATCCTGTCAACAATATTACAACATGTGATGGCTCCCACACTGGTGGAGGATAAAACAAATCACAGCTCGTACCCAAAATACTCATAAATCACATCAAACGTACCGTAAAGGACAATAGGAACTTACTGCTAGTCTCATAACTCTCAACAATGAATAAAAACAGACCATAGACACGGCTATCACTCATAGAACCTCCTAACAGGGTAACACATAAACAGAGTGCAAATCATGAAACGCACCCATAAGTGGAGTAGTAAATAGGGGAACTCGCCCCGATAAGCTGAACTGTGATGAACCACGGATGGTGCTCCTCTATAACAAATCAAAATCATACATGAATGACATCATCTGGTGCAATAGCCTTAAGCCTACTATATGAAACACATCAACGGGCCGGGCCTCCCCCTCTTGGGCACCCTCTACTACCCTGAATACCTCGCTGTGACACATCGGCCCGAAGTCTGGGACAATCTCTCACCATATGGCTAGTATCTCCACACTCAAAGCAACCTCTCTGCCGACGAGGTTGTGGGAACTGTGCGGTGCGGGTGCTCTAAGACCCATGAACATCTGAATCACCGTGCGAAGCCTGAAGCACAAACTGAACTGGCTGACCCGCAAAACCTCTGCCATGTCGTACCCTGCCTCCATAATAAGGACCAGCAGATTTCCCCGGTCCACGAGGCTCCCTCGCCTCTCTGTACTCCCTCTCCTGAACTCTCCTAGCTCTCTCTCCTGATACTAGGATGGAGTCCCTCGATAAATCGGCGGAGTCTCTCACGAACAGTAAAAACCAAGATCGGTGCATGTCTGGCCAAATCACAAAATCTGATGGCGTACTCTAATACTGACATAGTGCCATGGCGCAGCTGCTCAAACTCCGCACGCCATGCATCCCGAAGGGACTGAGGTACAAAATCTCTCAGGAACATCTTTGAAAACTAACCCATGTAAGTGAAACTGACTCGGCCGGGCTACCCAACTCATATGCCCGCACCACTGATAAGCCGCTCCCCTAAGCTGGAGTGTAGTAAAAGCAACCCCACTCGACTCAACAATACCCATAGTGCAGAGAATGAGATGGAACTCCTCCAGAAAACTCTGTGCACTCTCTGAAGCCAAACCACTATATGAAGGAGGGTTGTATTTCTTGAACCTTACAAGTCTAAGCTGCTCTTCTTCAGATGCTGCTGCCCTGACTATGGGCTGAACTGGAACCACAGGCGGTGCCGCCATGACGCCTGGAAACTGACAACCATGAACTCGCTGCTTTGGGGTGTGGGCGGCGGGAATCTGAGCTCCTCCCCCGAGCTGTGAAGTAACTGGTGCAACTGGAATCAACCCTACCTGAACCATTATACCAAACATGCTCAGAAACTCTGCTAAAGTCTCCTGAAGTCCGGGCGTAATAGCAGGCGTCTCCGGTACCTGTTCCCTAACTGGAACTACTGGCGGCTCCTCAACAGCTGCTCTCATAGGTTCCCTAGCTGCGGCACGTGCTCCTCGTCAACCTCTGCCTCTTCCCCTAGCGGCATCTGCTGTGGGGGTAACGTCATCCGGAACCGCAGCTCGAGTCCTCACCATCTGTGAGAGAATGGAACAATAAATTTCAAAATCCAAGATCAATGAACACGCACGACAGGAATGAAGGAAGTGAGGTTGTCCTAATAGTTCCGTAGCCTCTCCAAGATAAGTACAGACGTCTCCGTACCGATCCGCAAGACTCTACTAAACTCGCTTATGACTCGTAGCACCTATGAACCTAGAGCTCTGATACCAACTTGTCACGACCCAAATTCCCCTCTTTTGGGTTTCGTGATGGCACCTAGTCTTAAGGACTAGGTAAGCCTAATATTTTGCGGAAAAACAAATAACAATAATTAACATCTAACATTCTTCTGAAATGAAATCTTTATACAAATAACATGTTCCCAAAACCCGCTAATATAAGTCATAAGATCTACAGAGTTTTGCTAAAACTTCTAAACACAACTGTATGGAAATAAGTACAACAGTGTGAATATAAAACAGGAATGTGACTCCAAAGCCTGCAAACGCAGCAACAGGTTTACCTTGAGTCTCCTCAGCAACGGCCCGCACAGCTATAAATGAATAATACCTGGGTCTGCACACACAAAAAATGTGCAGAAGAGTGGCATGAGCACACCACAACGGTGTCCAGTAAGTATCAAGACTAACCTCGGTGGAGTAGTGACGAGGAACAGTCAAGACACCTACTAGTCCAATAAACTGTACAACTAAAAGCATAGGAACAACGAAACAAGATGTATATATATATAAAGGCTACACGATATGGTTAACAATACAAAAATCACAATATGGAAGAAAAACAGCAAGTGACAAAGGAGACACCGTAATAATGACATAAAAGAGTGAGCAGAAACACAAACCAAGATCCTAAATCACAATAGAAGTAAAGGCAAATAACAACTTAGAACAACGACAGTTTTCACATCAGGTCTTAGCCAACAACTCTACAAAGTTCCGAACATCGAACAGAATTACCGCTCATGGGTCTCAATACCTAGACCTTAACACTTGGCATCCTGTGCCCTCATCACACCTCATGATCATACTGAACACTCACTGATTAACTAGAGCCACTCTCACACATATGACAAGCAAACAAGGGTGTACATCTATACTCAATAATATCAGGAGCGTTTCTTAACCGATAGGAGTATTTAACTACGTGTATACTAGTGCAAGTATCCTAACATAGATCATACCAGTTAAAGACGTAAGGAAAAGAACAGACATCACGTAAGGTATTTATTCACAACTTTCCCGAGGTAGAACTCATACGAGTAAACGTATTATAACACAACATCAATAACAAGAATGCCCCAGGCCATCACAAGTATCACAAACAAATCCCTGACATAGCCCACCTTGTCTCGCCACGTGTGCAATAATAACATAATAAGTACCCGCCTTGTTTCGCCACACGTGCATCATAATGTTCCCACCTTGTCTCGCCACATGCGCAACCCACATATAAGCAAATATATATACATATCCCGCCTTGTCACGCCGCATGTGCAATATGTCAATAGTAGCAATAGCACGACAATAACCTCGTGCAACCCCATAACAATAACCACACGGCAGAAACCTCGTGCATCATAATATCAACAATCGCACGGCAGAAACCTCGTGCACCACCACAACAAGTACCACAGCAACAATGGCAATATATACAAGAACACGACAAGTAAATCAACTCGAGAACTTTTGATAACAAGGAGACGGTAAAACTAGCTCGCAAGGAATAACCACAATAGAGAACACTAAGCGTAATAAGAACATCTCAACAAGGGAGAAAATAATGTGAAGCAACAATCCCACAATATGTAGTTCAACAACAAGGAAGCTAACACGAATCAAATAATTCCAAATACGGAAATGTCAACTAAATATAGGATACCTAAACGTCTTTTAAGGTTGGGAAAATTACGAAGAATATACAACAATTTCGATTAAGGATGAGCAGCGGGAAGATAATCATAACCTCATGGTTTCCAATAAAGACAAGCAGTTATGAAAGATAGCATGACAATAGAAGAGGTAAAAATCTTCAATTAAGCAAAATAAGAGTCAAATAGGCAATAAGAATGAATCATAAAGCAGTTAATTCCAATTAAAGCATATGGAGGTGAAACTAGTAAATGGAAGCTCAATCATATCAAGAACAACTTCACACTCAGTGAATACAAGGACTTAAGAACTCTAAAAGGCCAACTTTCCACAAATAAGTCCGTAACACGCACTTGTCACCATGCATACACGGACTACAATCAACATAGAAGACTCAAATCCTAAGGGGAAGTCCCCCACACGAGGTTAGGCAAGATACTTACCTCAATCCGGCCAATTCAATACTCATTTAGCTTTTCCCTTACCAAATCATCAACGCTCGGCTCAATCTAGCCAAAATAAAACTTGAATACATCTAACAATGCAGGAGAAAATAATTTCAATTAACAAAACTATGATTCTTATACAATTTGCAAAAAGTCAACTCCCCAAGCCTGCACCTCGGAACCAGACAAATTTAAAAAAACTAAATACCCATTCCAATACGAGTTCACCCATACGAAAATTATCTAATTCCGACACCATTTGGTCCCTCAAATCATCATTTTACATTTTTGAAAGATTTCACAATTTTTCCCCAAATTTTCCTTTAGATTCTCATGAATTTGATGTTAAATCTAAGATATAATCACAATATATAGTTAAAAATTGATTAGAGACACTTACCCAATGATTTTGTATGAAAATCTTCTCTCAAAATCCATTCTCGGAGTTAGGGTTCAACGAATATGAAAAATGAGCAAAAACTCGAGTTACACAGCTGAAAACAAGTTGCAGATGTCGCATTTGCGATCCAGGGTTCGCAATTGCGAACAAGGAAGGGCTGGAAAAGGTCGCATTTGCGACAAAAGTTAGCAATATCGAACTGGGCATCACAATTGCGATGGATATGTTCGCAATTGCGACCATACCAGAAGCAGCAGTTTTTCCCGACACAAAAATGAGCATAACTTCCTCATATGATGTTCAAATTCGATAATTCTTTTTGCTATGGCTCCATAATTACGATACGGATCTAATGGTTCAATAAAAACTGAATTTGGAGCTGATTTGATTAATGTCGTACCCTTTATTCCCAAATAAACGACGTTGAAACATCAAATAAGAGCGCAATACAACCCGAAACACACCCGAGGCCCCCGGGACCTCGTCTACACACACGAATAAGTCATATAACCTAACACGGACTCGCTCGAGGTCTCAAATCATATCAAATAACGCCGAAACGACGAATCACACCACGAATCGATCTATGAACTTCCAAATCTTCCAACTTCAAAAAACTTGTGCCGAAACCGATCAAATCAACCCGGAATGACGCCAAATTTTGCAAACAAGTCCAAAATGACATAACGGAGTTGTTCCAACTCTGGGAATCGCATTCCGACCCCGTTATCACAAAAGTCAACTATGGGTCAAACTTCTCCATTTTCCAAACTTTAATTTTTCCAACTTTCGCTGAAATGCCTCAAATTACCCTACGGACCTCCAAATCTGAATCCGGATGCACGCCTAAGTCCAAAATCACCATACGAAGCTGCTGGGATCACCTAAAACCCATTCCGGGGCCGTTTACTCATAAGTCAAATTCTGGTCAAATTTTCATAGCTTGAGCTTTCAAAACTAGATTCCTTCTCCCAATTCGACTCTGAATTATCCGTTAACTGAATTCAACCATGCACGCAAGTCGATACACATATTATGAAGCTGTTCAAGACCTTACGCTGCCGAACGGAGCTTAAATTCTCAAAACGACCGGCCGGATCGTTACATATAGGGTCTCTGTGTTATATCTGCTATTTAAGTATACCTTGTTTGTTATTCTGTTTGGTATATTGCACACTAATAGAAATCATGCTTATAAGAATCACGCACACACTTCACTTAACTTGTCAAAACATGCTACAATTGTTCCCATGTCTACTATCCAACGCTTTCAGATGATATGCTTATAGGATACAATAATACAATACTTGTGCTAATGTAGATACCATGACTATAAGGTTTAATAATTGATCAACTGCTTCATGTTACTGTTACACTGCCCCGCCTAGATGACATGTCTATAGGAATAAAGTGTTATAAAATCAAGACTAATTGTCGATTGTTAGAAATCCTGCCTATAGGATATTGTTGCACATATAATAACTGTTTATGAGATCAACGTTGTTAGTACTAGACTCTCAAAGTTGTCTCGGTGCCTAATTATGCAACTGTTAGAAACCATGCCTATAAGACAATAACGTCTGCCTATGGTGCATGCTTATAAAATCAACATTAGTAATCTGGTAACTCGTATCGCTTTATTGCCTCATCAACAATTAAAAATTATGCCTATAGGACTTGTGATATTTTGACCTGCCTATACTTTACTTATATAATACTAGAAATCGGAGCCATGTAGAAATCATGCCTATAGGACTTAACGACTGAAACACGCCCGAAATTCCCTACTGTGTAGCCTGGAACTTGTTTGCGTGCTTTGCTATTACGTGTGGAGGCTAACATGAGCCACTCTTTGATATTACGTGCAGTCCTATTTGTTTTGAATGCGCGACTAATTTTATCATTTTTGAGCAACCTAAGTTGAGTTTAGAACCACCTAATAGTAGGTCCAAATCCTCTTGGAGCATAAGAATGGACGGGTAGTGCAAGCATAGGATAAGATCTAGAATTGAATTAGAGCGCCTTCAAACAACAACTTCAACATAGTAAATGAGTAGCAGGAGATGATAGTCTGTGTCCGCTGAATAATATGAGCAATCCCCTACCTTAAGGGAGTTGCGAAGTATTATTTATGTTGCACGGATTGATCCTTTAGGCTAAAAACCTTAGGACCACCCCCCCCCCTCTTTTTATGCATTTGTTATTTCTCTTTGAGGTAGTTTGAGTCCTTTCCCGATCTTCGGTGATACAAACTAGTTAAAATAGAGTAATTTGCAAATAGGTGCCCTAATACACCTTAAAAATCGTTAGGTGGCAGCTCTTCTCTTTTAATACTCCTTTAAAAGAGTTATCACACGTCGAAACCCGCTTTCGCGAGAAAACGGGGTGCGACACCAGCTGCCTCTTCTTCCTCTTCGCGAACGCGACCCCCTCACGTTTTCGCGATGCATCACCAACCCAGTCCTTTGCGAATGCGGCTCCTCCTTCGTGAACGCAAAGAACAATTCTTCACCTGCCTACAGCTACCCTTCGCGAATGTGGGACTCCCATCGGGAATGCGGAGAAGGAAACCGGAACTAGACACCGAAAATTCCTCAACAGTCCTCCAAATCCAAAAATTGATCCGTTAATCATCCAAACCTCACCCGAGTCCTTCGGGACCTCTACCAAACATACCAACAAGTCCCAAAACATCATACGAATTAAGTCGAGCCCTCAAATCACATCAAACAATGCTAGAACCGCAAATCACGCATAGATTCAAGCCTAATGAACTCTTGAACTTGTAACTTCTACGTTCGATGTCGAAACCTATCAAATGACGTCCGATTGACCCCAAATTTTGCACACAAGTAACAAATGATACCAATACCTACTCCAACTCTTGGAACCTAAACCCGAGCCCGGTGACCACAAAGTTCACTCTCGGTCAAACTTCCGAATTTCCAACTTTCACCAATTCAAGCCTAATTCCACTACGGACCTCCAAATCACAATCCAGACACGCTCCTAAGTCCAAAATCACCCATCGGAACTAATGGAACCATCAAAACTCCAATCGAAAGTCATTTTTACATAAGTCAATATCCGGTCAACCTTTCCAACTTAAGCTTCTAACCTTGAGACTAAGTATCTCAATTCACTTTGAAATCCCTCCAGCCCCGAACCAACTACCCCGGCAAGTCACACAACAACTATAAAGCACAAAATGAGCAGAAAATAGGGGAAAGAAACTACAACTCTTGAAATGGCCGGCCGGGTCGTTACAATACATTCCATATTCCATGTACCACCCAATCTTAATACTTGGTTATTTTCTACTATATATGCAAAAAATGATTTAAGTGCACGTAACATTCTTTGAGACAACATTTAAGCTATACATGATACTATACAATTACCTTGGTTAGTAGGGGTGATTTTAATGAAATAGTAAGAGCTTCTGAAAATTTTGGTGGTAATTCAATTAATATTACAAGATGCGATAAATTTTTACAATGTCTAAATCATTGTCAATTAATTGACCTTGGCTATCGAGGTAGCAAATACACATGGACAAACAAACGTATGTTTAATCATAGGACACTAGAAAGACTAGATAGATGTGTGGGAAATTATGAGTGGCTTAATAAATTTCCGGATGTATATGTACAACATCTACCTAGAACACATCATTGCCCGTTGCTAATTAACCTACATAAAAAATTTAAGTGAAATAAAATATTTAAATTTGAAACAATCTGGACATCACACCCTTAATTCACTTCCCTTAGTCTTAATAATTGGACCCCTAATAAGCATATTTTTAGTGCCATTGAAGACTTTGCTGAAGATGTCCAGGAATGGAACAAATCCTCTTTTGGGAACATTTTTAAAGAAAAAAAGAACCTTTTAGCTAGAATAAAAGGTATACAAATGTCTCCTAGGTACCCTACAAACACCTTTTTATACTATTTAGAAATTGACCTTATAAACAAATACAACGAGATACTGCGCCTCGAAGAGGATTTCTGAAAATTAAAATCACGTATTAATTGGTTACAAGATGTGGATGCGAACACTAAATTCTTCCACTTAACAACCATCCAAAGAAGAAGACATAACCGCATCACTGCCCTAAAGGATTCGAGGGTGACTGTATTTTTGAACAATCCAAAATAAATGAAATAGTTGAATCTTATTATCAAAATCTATTTACAACTACTCACACTTAGTCATTCAAGTCCTATTCAGTAGCATCTTACAACCTCCTAACTCCCAATGATCATCAATCTCTAAATAGACCACTAACTACGAGAGAAATTCACTCTGCATTAAATTCACATAAACCTTTAAAGGCACCAGGACCTAATGGCTTACACCCGTATTTCTACCAAAAGTATTGGATGTATATTGCATCTTCAGTCACTTCCTTTTGCCAAGTTTTCAACACCAAATACATTCCTCCAATAGTAAACAAAACTTTTTTATGTCTCATCCCAAGAATTTCGCATCCATCTTCAATTACACAATATCGACCAATTAGCCTTTGTAATACTCTATATAAACTCATCACAAAAATTATAGTTAATAGAATCAAGCCTCTATTACACAAGATTATTAATCCTGAACAATCAGCTTTCCTCAAACAACGTCGTGCCTCAGATAACACAATTATAGTGCAGGAAATTCTTCATTATTTCAGAAATAAAAAAGGCAAACAAGCAAACTTTTTTTTAAACTAGATTTAGAAGAAGCCTTTGATCAAATGGAATGGCCGTTCATGAAAGATACATTACATTTCTTTAACTTTCCAACCCCTTTTATCACTCTAATTATGTCATGCATCACTACCTCATCCATATCTATTCTATTAAACGGACACCCCACAGAATACTTCACACCTACAAAGGGACTACGTCAAGGTGATCCACTTTCCCCATACATATTTATTTTATGTATGGAACGATTATCCCGCCAAATTCACACAGCGGTTGGTTTGGCTGCCCATACAACTCTCATGTCGAGGACCATCTATCTCACACTTACTCTTTGCTGGTGATAGCACTCTGACCTCACGTCTCACAACTCAAAGTATTCATACAATTATTGATATTCTTAACACTTTTACGTACCACTCAGGGCAAAAAATAAATTATGTAAAGTCAAAAAATTTCTTCTCCAAAAATATCACCCCTCCTGATAAGCAAACTGTCCTTACTTCATTTAGTATGAGAGAAGGAGTCAAATTTAGAATATATTTAGGTTTTCCTTTATTCGCTCAAAGACTAATCAAAGGCGATTACCAATTTATTCTTGATAACTGTAAAGCAAGACTCGCAGGATGGAAAATAAATATGCTTAGTATGGCAGGAAGGTACTTTAATTAAGTACACATTAAACGCACTTCCAACTCATGTTATGCAAATTATTAACTTGCCACACAATATCATACAAATCTATGGAAAAATACCACAGAAATTTCTTGTGGGGGACAACTCAACACAAAAGGAAGCTACACCTCCTAAAATGGAATACCATTCAACAACCAAAGGAAAAGGGGGAATTGGGTATCCATAACTTATCTATTAAAAACAGTGCTCTACTAGGTGCCCTAGCTTGGAGACTATTCATATCACTAACATCCCTATGGGCTTTTATACTCATCAATAAATATTCAATGAAAACAAATCATCATGAATTCTCTAATATCTGGAAAGCTATTAAGTTGGGATGGCAAATTTGCCAAAAGAATATTATGGCATGTTGCAAACGGACAATACGTTCGATTTTGGACGAAACCTTGGCATGAATATCATCCTCCGAAACATAATTGAAGGCCCATTACCAAATAACGATGAAAACTCCACACTTGCACAACACATGATACACCAAATGGTAAGCATAAATGAATTACCCATTGAACTACCACTCACTACTGAACAAATTACGTAACATTTATGTGCAACCATTACATAATCCACAAGCCTACGACAAAATTATCTGGGGATTAACACCTAACGGAATATATTCAGTGAACTCCACGTATAATAAGTTACAAATAAATCAGGGAATCTGCAACTTTAAGTATATCTGGGCTTTAAAGCTGCCACCAAAAATTAAATATTTTCTTTGGTTGATTGGGCACAATCGCCTTCCAACAAATCTATATCTTTATAGAATCAACATTACTACATCACCGATATGCCCTATTTGCCAACAAAATAGGGAAAACCATTGCTCACATATTATTCAAGTGCCCCAAAGCAATATCCATATGACACATCTTGGGAATAACAAAAACCATACAAACATTGGGATACAACGACGACTTACCCATCCACGACATTCATACCCTCATTAACTCTACTCCACCACTCCTATCACAAATCCCAATCAAAAACTCATACTTCTTACACTTTGGCACATCTGGAACTGCCGCAACAAGAAAAAAATTTAACATATTGAAATACATCACTCGCTTCAACATATCTTATCTCATGCGGCAGAATACTACTGTCTAATCCAACAAAAAGCTCCACGACCACAAATAAGAAATTTGTACATCAAATGGGAACTACTTACTGGCGAAACAATAAAGCTTAATACAGATGGCTCCTATAATGACAGACTTCCTTGATATGGGCTAGGAGGGGTCTTCCGAAACTCAACAGGCAACTGGATACTAGGGTTTACTGGAGGGCGGAAGCAGGCCAACAGAAGACCCTACTACAATGGAACTTTGCGCCTTGCTACAAGGATTGAACATTGCATGGCAACATAATTTATTACCACTGGAAATCAATGTCGACTCTATCGAGGTAATATTTATGTTAAAGAACAATAACATGCACCACTCATCACTATTGTCTGAATGCAGATACTTACTACGTCAGCTGGGTAACTCGTGCATCATGCATACATACAGGGAGCATAACAGAGTTGCTGATAGCTTAACAAAATATGGAGCAACTATGGCTTTGGGAGAGAACCTTCATCTACTACTCCAACTGCCAACCTTTTGCAAAATGAACTGAGTGCAGACAACAAGGCACTATCTACTTAAGAAAAACAAGTGCTTCTGCACAGACTGCTCCTATTACTTTTTGTTTAGGTGAACCATCTACTGGATGTACTATTGTGAAACCTGATAGGAATCAGCACAACTTAACTACATCCTCTTTTTGTAATACAGGGCACACTAGGGCCCACGCTCTTTGTAATGTAAACTGTTTTTAATATAAAGTCATTTCGTCGGTTGAAAAAAAAATTAGAGTGTGTGCAAATATAATAAAATATAAATAGTAAGTTAATGAAATCTTTATTGAGTCATGCAATGGCAGGAAGCATCGCATGCATGTACTAATTAATGTCTCTGGAGTTGATCCGCCGCTGAATGCAATAATTCGCAAGGAAGAGTTGCATTGACAAGTTTAAGCCAATATCCAAGCTGCAATTCGTCATGTCCTCATTACATAAAATTCCATTAGAGAACTCACTTTTTTCACATTTTTTTTGAAGTAGTCGGGATTCATTTTGCTGAATTCACTGACAACTCAAGTTCGTGTAGACGTTTACATTTTATTATAGTAAAAAATCCGCATTTACTTTCCTTTCTTCAATTGAGAGATGCAGGAAACAGTATAAGCAGGTCATAATATAATATATAGTTTACTCCTTCAAGCAACTAATTAAAATAACCACATTGAAGAAAAGCTTACAGAATCCATTGAAAAGGAAAACCAAGGATCAATGTTCTACATTTTTTTTTTTTTTTTGTTCTTTCTCTTTCCTAATGGAAAAAACTAGTACTATACTATAATAATTAACATAAATTCATGCTAAAATAGAGATTGTCTTCTTAGTCCATATGCATGTCTTGTTTCCCTTTCAGAATCCCAAAAGTACCTGAAGATGGTGTCTCAGGAAATAAAGGAAGAGGCACAGGGACTGGACCCATTTCATCCTTAGGAAATAATGGAAATAAGGGTAACATAGGAGGAGTCATAACATACGGAACATTCTCTTGAACAGAGACGGATTCAGGATTTGAAGTTATAGTAACAGGCAACGAAGCAGCCGAAACCGAGACTTGAGTTTCACCAGCAGTAGCCATAAAAGGATGAAATATAGGCTGCATTCCATTTGGAATAACACAATGGTGAAAGAAGCAAAGTCGCATAGCTTGATGACGATGCAATGGCAGATTATTCATACGATGAAAACTCCTAATACACCCACAATTTGCACAAATGTATGATCCTTTAGTTCCATCTTCACCACTTTTCACAAATTCACGACACCCATCAAACAAGTAGTGACCGTGCTTTTTAGAATGGTTTTTTAGGCACTCACCATATCTAATTGGAGTTGAGCTTGAGTTGCTTGCCATTTGCTGAAATTTACACACACACACACACTAGAAGGGAAGGAAAAAGAGTACTTAAAATGAGGAATTTTGTGTATGGCTTTTGCTTTGTGTTTGATCTCTTTAAATAATGAGTGTAACAAACACTTTTGCTTAGTTGTCAACAACTCTTTAAATTTTTGTTTGACATTATTAAATGATGAGATGAGTAGTAGAGTTTATTTCAACTCATCCAGATAATTGTAAAACATTTGATATATCGTATCACCAATAAAATACTTTTGTATATATTCATTTTATAATTTTCAATAAATTATACTCATTTAGCTCTTCAAAGTTTTTTTTTTTTTTTTTGTAATATGTATTAATCAATTGAAGTTTCTGAGCATTTATTAAGTTAATATATTATTTTACTATCACCAGTGGAATATAGAAATTAAATAATTTTTTTATATTCTTTGTCTAGCTAACCGCTATATATAGCAATATGTATATGGGACTAGGGATCTTATTAATTATGGGGGAGTAGTTCGTCTTGTTAACCATTGAATCCAACGGTCCACATCACTCTAGATATCTTAAAGATGTCATCTGGTATTTACATTGAGAAAAAAAAAACTCTGATCAGGTATTTAAACTGAAATAAATAACTTATTTTAAGAATCGCTAATTAAAAATTGACTAGTCGTTAACTAATTACAGTTATTGCTTTGATGTAAATTCTGGATTATTTGTTTTCTCTTATTTTTTGTGCTATTTCTGTGAGGATGAGGTTGGGTGAGCATTGAATAAATATATTGCATGCTTTTTTAGATTCTAGTGAGCTTGAAAACAAAACGGTTAGAGAATATATTTGACTCATTTTGTCACTATTTGCGAAAGTAACACCAGGCAAAACGTTTAAGAAAACTTGTGTTAGGACATACGACAAAACAAATTCAAATAGGTGGCCACCATATATCTCTTCAAAATATAGAGGAAAAACTGAAATTTACTTCTATTTTCCACAGATAGATTTGGAAAAACAATATGACTTAGCATCTGATTTTGTGAATTTGAGTGGGATTGTTGGGCAGATTCTCTTCCAAGAATGGCAAAGAATGTTAACTGCTCAGTTATCTACAATGTTAAGGACTCGCGCCAATGTATACATCAAATCAATAGTGCATGACATATATTTGCATTTAGAAATTTATGATTTAAATATATTTTATCATATTATTAAATCACTTAACTATGATAAGGTGATATGAACACGTGATGCGGATAAATTTTTATCGTCCAGATACCTAGGCAAACACCAATGATCCAGCTAAATCCTTTTGGAAGCATCATCTTGAAAAACAAAATTTCTATGATACTGGATTACATATATATGGTTGATTTCTTATTTCAATTTACGTCTTGTGCGTTCTTTGAATTGGTGTAATATGCGCCCGATCTATGATACATTAGTGTTAGTAAAAACTTCTTCTCAATATGTATGTATTGGGGATACGAAAAGACAGCAGTTTCAAAAATATTTTCATCTAGTCGCTCAATCTAGCGGCGAGCTGTTTTTCAACTTTTTTTTTTTTTTTTTTGGAATTTTTAGACAAATAGCCGGCCCTAGTCACTGTTTAGTGTTACTGGCCATATACGTAGATAGTGCGTTGATTATACATAATTATACATATATAATACATAAATTATGCATATATTATACCTCCACTGGTTATTTTTAATTTAAGTGATTTGAGTGGACAGCTATTTGCGTTAATTCTTCTTTTTTTCTTTTTTTTGTGAAAAAAAAAACTTCAGATGATATCCAGACCAACAAAAAAAATTATATTAATGAATGAGTATATATGTGTGTGTATACGGTCAAAATCAGAGGCCTCCGATTTACAGGATCGAGGGTCCGTCATAGGCCCAAGTTCAGGCAAGGTCGAGTTCGAGACTGGTGGACCAGAGGCAAGCTCGAAGACAGAGTGCAATGCCCGGAGATAGGGGTACGAGGAATACCATGCCCGAGTATACTCGACCCCGAAATAGTACCGTTAGGAATTTGTAACAGAATGAGCTAGATTCCTGCCACGTTCCCATAATCGTGGCACAAATCCCGGAACAAGATTGTACGATTCCGTACTAGGCGGTTAGACAGTTGTATCAAGAATATACCCTACTGTAAATAGAAATATTCCTTATTTAGGATTCCCCTATTATATAAAGGGGACCCCAATCATTTGTAAGATCATCTGATCACTGAGAAAAGAATATACTCTCTACTTTTTGCCTACTATTAATCAACATTGTCCTTTGGCTCTACTGTTCTTACTTTACTTATCTTATTTTATTGCTATTAGCTTGTCTCGAGGTCACCGTCTCGAGGTCGCTACTGCCGAGTTACGTTGGTTTGATTCACTAATCTCTTTTATCTTTACTTCTTATTTCTTGATTATTAATTGGTATTGAACTAAATCACGTATCTTTAAAATCACAAATCAAATTTAATTGTTACTCGTATTTTCGAGCTAAACAGTTTGGCGCCCACTGATTCTCGTAACTGATTCTCGTTACACACGTTGTTTTTACACTTTTTCTTGTCAAGATTTTTTTTATTCTCAGGCTGAAACATGTCTAGCACACAAAACGCACCTGTTCATGACAACGAAGGTCTTGGAGAAAACAGCAGTATAGGGGTCGGTGTACCACTAATAAACCCCGAGGAAGTGCCAAATATGGAGCCAGTTGATATCAGTTCACATAATGCTCTAAACGCGGATTCAGGCGCAGACCCCGTAGGGAATGAACGCAGGGAAGCCCAACCAAGGGACCAAGGAACACCAGGAGTAAGAGATGTGGGAGTCAGCCTCCAAGTGATATTCGAGATGCTGCAGGCTCAGCAAATCGCCATCGCTCAACTTCAAAGTCAAAATAAAACTCCGACTGTAGCTGAACATGAAAACAATCGACGTGGCCAATGCCAGAAAGGTCAAATGAAAACGGCTCGGGGACTTACCCCACGATTATGAAAATGCTCGAAGAACTCACTAAGAGGATCGAGTCCGGAGAAAAGAAAACTGAAGACAATGATAAGAAGGTGGAGACTTATAACTCCCGTGTAGACCAGATACCGGGGGAACCTCCAGTTCTAAAAGGATTAGATGCCAAAAAATTCATACAAAAACTTTGCCCCCAAAGTGCGGCTGCGATGCCTATTCCTAAAAAGGTTAGCATGCCCGACATACCCAAATATAACGGAACAATCGACCCTAACGAGCATATTACTTCATACACTTGCGGAATCAAAGGAAATGATTTGAATGACGCCGAGATCGAATCAGTCTTGTTGAAAAAGTTCGGAGAAATATTATCGAAAGGAGCCATGATTTGGTATCACAACTTACCTCCTAACTATATTGACTCATTTGCTATGTTAGCAGACGCCTTCGTGAAAGCACATGCTGGGGCCATAAAAGTGGCCACGAGAAAATCAGACATTTTCAAGATAAAACAAAGGGACGACGAGATGTTGAGGGAGTTCGTGTCCAGGTTTCAGATGGAAAGAATGAAACTACCACCGGTTTCCAATGACTGGGCAGTACATGCCTTTATGCAGGGTTTGAACGAGCGGAGCTCGATTGCTTCTCGACAGTTAAAGCAGAACTTGATCGAGTATCCAGTCGTGACGTGGTCAGATATGCACAACCGTTACCAATATAAAATCAGGGTTGAGGACGATCAGTTGGGAGCCCCCTCGGGTTCAGTTCATCCTAACAGGTTCGCGGCCAAGCCCTCGGGGGACACAGACCGGGAATCAAGATTCAACAAATAACGGTATCAACCATATGCCGACCGAAGGAAAAACGGCCCGAGCCATAACACTCCTCGGAGCGATCGGAGAAACGATCGAGGTTAAAGTTCTCGGGGACTCATGAGTAAGAGCGGGTTCGATAAACATACCGACCCCACAGAGGTTCCCCGATTATCAGAGTACAACTTCAGCATATATGTGTCGGGGATTGTCTCAGCTATTGGGAGAATCAAAGACACCAAGTGGCCCAGGCCTATACAGACCGATCCTTCTCAAAGAAACCCGAACTTAATGTGCAAGTATCATGGCACACATGGTCATCGAATAGAAGATTGCAGACAGCTAAGGGAAGAAGTGGCTCGTTTGTTCAACGAGGGCCACCTTTGAGAATTCCTAAGTGATCGGGCTAAGAATCACTTCAGGGAGAGAGATGCAAGGAAAAATGAACAAGAAGAACCACAACATATAATCCACATGATCATTGGCGGAGTCGATGTCCCTCAACGACCTGTGTTCAAGCATACCAAAGTATCAATCACCAGAGAAAAATGGACTCGGAGCTATGTGCCCGAGGACGTCTTATCATTCTGTGACGAGGAAGCGGAAGGCATATCTCAGCCTCACAATGATTCCCTGGTAATCTCTATCATTTTGAATAAAATTCAAGTTAAACGTATTTTAGTGGATCCAGGTAGCTCAGCAAACATAATCAGATCGAGGGTCGTGGAACAACTCGGACTACAAGATTAGATTGTACCTGCATCTCGGGTCCTGAATGGCTTCAACATGGCAACAAACGGAGAAATTATCTTGCCAGTAAAGTAGCCGGGACCATACAAGATACGAAGTTCCATGTCATCGAAGGCGACATGAGGTATAACGCACTCCTCGGGAGACCGTTGAAGCACAACATGAGGGCAGTGCCTTCAACTCTTCACCAGATGATGAAGTTTCCAACAGAGGAAGGAGTAAAAACAGTCTACGGGGAGCAACATGCTGCAAAGGAGATGTTTGCAATCGAGGAAGTGGTGCCGACCCAGAGTCTTCGACCTCGGAGAAGTCGAGCACTAAAAATAAGCAGGCGGCCAAATAGCAATCACCGCCTCGAGCCTCGATGGGGTCGGAGCAACAGGTAATCGAAGACGAAGATAAGGATTTCCTTACTCCTCGAACCTTCGTCGTTCCCAAAGAATCTGATGCAACCAAATCAACTATCGAGGAACTGGAGCAGATCATTTTGATCGAGTACATGCCCGAGAGAAAGGTATACCTGGGAACGGGGTTAACCCCCGAACTCAGGAAAAAACTCATTCAATTTCTTATTGATAAAATGGATTGCTTTGCTTGGTCCCACTTAGATATGACAGAGATTCCACCGGAAATCACCACACATCGCCTAAGCACCGATCCAAGATTCAAACCGGTGAAGCAAAAAAGGAGGCCTCAGTCCGAGGTAAAGCATGCTTTCATAAAGGACGAGGTAACCAAACTTCTCAAAATAGGATATATTCGGGAGTTAAAGTACCCTGAGTGGCTAGCCAACGTGGTTGTAGTTCCTAAAAAGGAAACAAACTTAGAATGTGCATAGATTATAAGGACTTGAACAAGGCATGTCCAAAAGACTCTTTCCCCTTGCCAAACATCGATCGTATGATCGATGCCACGGCTGGCCACGAGATCCTAACCTTTCTCGATGCCTACTCCGGGTACAATCAGATTCAGATGAACCCGAAGGACCAGGAAAAGACTTCGTTTATTACTAAGTTTGGAACTTATTGTTACAACGTAATGCCCTTCGGGCTAAAAAATGCAGGAGCTACATACCAATGCCTGGTTAACAAAATGTTCGAAGAACAAATAGGTAAAACAATGGAAGTTTATATTGATGATATGTTAGTTAAGTCCCTGCGCGCAAAGGACCATTTAGTTCATTTGCAAGAAACATTTGCAATTTTAAGGAAATACAACATGAAGCTTAACCCGGAGAAATGTGCCTTCGGAGTTGGCTCGAGTAAGTTCCTCGGCTTCATGGTATCAAATCGAGGTATCGAAATCAACCCCGATAAGATCAAGGCCATCGAGGATATCACGATCGTGGATAGTGTGAAGACCGTGCAAAGGCTAACAGGGCGAATAGCTGCCTTGGGTCGATTCATTTCGAGGTCGTCGGATCGGAGTCACCGCTTCTTTTCCTTGCTCAAAAAGAAAAAGGATTTCGCATGGACCCCGAAATGTCAGCAAGCCTTAGAAGAATTAAAGCGATATCTGTCGAGCCCGCCTTTGCTTCACACCCCGAAGGTAGATGAAAGGCTTTATCTATACTTGGCAGTGTCCGAGAGAGCGGTAAGTGGGGTACTAGTTTGAGAAGAGCAAGGTACGCAATTTCCTGTTTATTATGTAAGCCGAACTCTAGAAGATGCTAAAACTAGGTACCCTCACTTAGAAAAATTAGCAATTGCATTGATAAGCGCATCTCGAAAGTTAAAACCCATATTTTCAATGTCATCATATATGTGTATTAATCACTTACCCCCTTCGAAATGTTTTGCATAAGCTCAAGCTATCGGGCCGATTGGCCAATGGGTCGTCGAGCTTAGCGGGTACGATATCGAATATCAACCCCGAACGACCATCAAGTCTCACATCCTAGCTGACTTCGTGGCCGATTTTACGCTGACCCTCGTACCCGAAGTGGAGAAAGAAATCATGTTAAGATCGGGTACAACATCGGGGGTATGGACCCTCTTCACGGATGGTGCCTCGAATGTGAAGGGTCCAGGCTTGTCATTGTCTTGAAGCCAACCACAGGTGATACTATTAAGCAATCTATCAAAACTTCAAGATTAACTAACAATGAGGCCGAGTATGAGGCCATGATTGCAGGTCTTGAGCAAGCTAAAAGCTTGGGAGTAGAAATCATCGAGGCCAAGTGCGATTCTCTATTAGTTGTAAACCAAGTAAACAAAAGTTTCGAGGTTCGAGAGGATAGAATGCAACGGTACTTGGATAAACCGCTTCAAGGAGTGGACTCTGGATCGTGTGCCTCGAGAGCAAAACAGTGAGGCCGATGCGCTTGCCAATCTGGGATCCTCGGTCGAAGAAGATGACATCGTCTCGGGGGCTGTTGTCCAATTATCAAGGTCTGTGGTAGAAGAGAATCATGCCGAGATAAATTCAACAAGTCTAACATGGGACTGGAGGAATAAGTATATTGACTATTTGAAAATGGAAAACTCCCATCGGACCACAAAGAATCGAGGGCCTTACGAGCCAAGGCTGCTAGGTGTGCATTGGATGAAGATGAAACATTGTATAGGAGAACGTTTGATCGGCCATTGGAGGTATGTTTGGGGCCATGGGACACCGATTATGTCCTTCGAAAAATCCACGAAGGCACTTGTGGGAATCACTCCGGCGCCGAGTTCTTGGTTCGCAAAGTTATCAGAGCACGTTACTACTGGGATAGCATGGAAAAAGATATTAAGAAATTTATCAGAAAATGTGATAAGTGTCAATGATTTGCACCGATGATCCATCATCCTGGAGAACAAATTCATTCGGTCATATCCCCATGGCCTTTTATGAAATGGGGGATGGAGTCCATAATCGGCCCTCTACCAATGGCCCTAGGTAAAGCTAAATTTATTCTGTTTATGACTGATTATTTTTCTAAGTGGGTGGAAGAACAGGCCTTCGAGAAGGTCAGAGAAAAAGAAGTTATCGACTTCATTTGGGACCACATCATATGCCGGTTCGGGATACCTGCCGAGATTGCGTGTGACAATGGAAAATAATTCATTGGCAGCAAGGTGACAGAGTTCCTCGAGGCACACAAAATAAGAGGATCTTATCGACACCATACCATCCAACTGGAAACGGACAGGCTGAGTCAACAAATAAAACTATCATTCAAAACATGAAGAAAAGATTGGACGATGCGAAAGGGAAATGGAGAGAAGTTTTACCCGAGGTCCTTTGGGCGTATCGAACGACATCGAAGTCTAGCACGGGGGCCACCCCGTTTTCCTTAGTATATGGCTCAGAGGCCCTCATCCCCGTTGAGGTTGGAGAACCTAGCGCCAGGTTTCAACATGTATCGGAGGAGTCAAATCACGAGAATGCTAGCCTCGAGTTATTAGATGAAAAGCGAGAAACAGCGCTTGTTCGGATGGCCGCGCAAAAGCAAAGGATCGAAAGATACTACATATAAGGACCAACCTTCGACACTTCGGAATTAGGGACTTAGTTCTACGAAAGGTCACCCTCAACACTCGAGACCTTAATGAAGGGAAACTAGGCCCGAATTGGGAAGGACCGTACCGAGTCCTCGGAGTTGTCGGTAAAGGATCTTACAAACTTAGCACAATGGAAGGTGAACAACTGCCAAACAACTGGAACATATCGTTACTCAAACGATACTACTGCTAAGGTAGGAATTTATCCTTTGTCCATTTAAGTTTAAAACTAACTTATTACAGATTTTCGATCAAAGCTATCGAAGGTACGCGATCTCGAAGACACCTTTTTTACACGAAGGCCTTAGGTTTTAAAGCATGCGTTGCACTTTTTTTCCCTTAGATCGGATTTGTCCTAAATGGGTTTTACCGCCAAGGTTTTTAATGAGGCAACAATTATGTGCTACCTAAGGAGAACTCAACAGTATCCAAGGCTTCTTTTCAATCAACCTCGAATACTGGGGGGCATCACCCTCGGAGGTTATATTTTCAAGGAGAATACTTCACGCCTAAGAGGGCCTCGATAGGAATACTTTGTAATGGTCCAAACGGTCAGATGAACGGTGCCCACATAGAATAGTCGAGCCCTGACGGCAAAACATGTACGCATGTATCAAATTACTTGAAGAAGCATTCTGCTTATATCAAAAATACTTTGTATCTCAAAAAAGTCTACTATTATACGAGCTCTACACTTATAATCCTACGGGAAACGGCTCAAGAGCCAAAACATAAAAGCACCCCCGAATACTCGGGGACTGTCATCGACAGTCAATACATCCGAGTCACCAAAAACTCGGACCCATAAGACCTCAAAGAGGTATCCCCTCGAAACAAAGGCCAAGGCCAATATACTCGGGGACTTACTTTTCAAACAAGTTCGAAAAGTTATAAGAAAACAAGTCCAAGTGACATACCCGAAGACTACGGCCATATTAAAGACTACGGTCATATAAAAAGGCTACGGCCTAAATAATGCGGCTCGAAGACATTCGATTTCCGCTATAAATTAAATGCCTTCAAACATCGAAAAACCGGTTAAATCAGGCTACCCTCGGCAAAAGCAAAATATAAAAGGCTTCGATAAATTCAGCCCTCGAAAAATCTAAGGGCTTCGATAAATTCAGCCCTCGAATGATCCAAAGGCTTCGATAACATCGGCCTTTGGAAAAACCTCAAGAGGTATTCGATGATGTTTACACAAACAAATTACTAATAAGGTTTCGATACGTCGAACCTTCGAAAAACCCAAACGGGTACAAAAAACACATGCTAAGGCATACAAATTTTTTGTTTACTAAGTCTTTTAGCCGGAAAGAGGGAAAAAGTATAGCCACTTTAAGGGCTGAATCGGCCCAACTTAAAGAGACTAAGGGCCGATATATAAGAGCCTAAGGGCCAACTTAAAAGAGCTTAAGGGCCAAAATATATAGAGTTCGAGACCTCGCTCTCACTCAACTCGGACTCAAGAGTCCCATTATTCCGAGCTCATATCGAACTGATTGAAGCTTAGCTCGAAGATTAACAAAACCTTAAGGGGTATTGCATTGATCAATAAAAACCTAAGGGTTTATTATGTTCTGAGTCGAAATCAATACTCGGATTGATTGATTGAATTATCGAAATCTTCCGCAAATGAAAAAAAAAATTCAACATAAGTTAAGGATAGGGCGAAAAGATACTTTATATTCATAAGAGGTGTTTTACAAAACATATTTACAACGCCCGCGAGGGGCCTTGGCACAGAAAAGAAAAAGAGAACCTAATCTATTTTCGGGGTCATATCCCCGGGAGCGCCATCCTCAGGAACTACACCTTCAGCAGCTCTATCTTCGGGAGCCTCCTCTCCCTCGGGAACATCTTCTTCACCTTCCCCGTCCCCGGAGCCACTCGCTACATCCTCATCATCAGAAGAGAAAAGAAACCTGGCATCGGTTTCCCGTGCCTTTTCCTCGGCTATCTCCTCGGCAAGGTTGAACCCTCGGGCATGGATTTCTTCGAGAGTCTCCCTCCGGGCCTGGCACTTGGCCAAATCATTGCTCCATTTTTTTCGGTTGGAGGCCTCCCTCAACTCAGCTTGAACGGCCACGGCGTCCCTTAAGTGTACGGCAATGGATTTATCAGCCGCGGCCTTCGTTTTATCAGCTTCGGCCCGGGCTCTAGCAAGCTCTGCCTCTAACTCCTCAATTTTCTTAACCTGGGCCAAACCCTTTGCTTTAATGCCTCGGAGTTGAGTTTCAGCCAAGGCCAGTTGGGCTGTAACAACTTCCTTATCGGCAGCGAGCTAATCCATGTTCTTCTTCCACCTATGACAATCAGCTTTAACTTGGTCAACCTCGTTCCGGAGCTGCCCAATCATCTCCAACTTTTGCTGCAGCTGAGATATCGAAGTGTTAGCCTCCGGAGTAGGGCCAAGAAGACCGCACCCTGTTAATATCACAGTTACCTGCTCATCTAGCTCGGCCTCGTTTTTCTGGGCTTTGGCCAATTCAGCCCGAAGATCCTTAAGCTCCTCCTCCTTTTGGTTACAGGGGAGCCTCAGGGCCTTCTCTTCGCCCGAAACTTTCTTGAGCTCGGCCTCACATTGGCTCAACTCAGCTCTAAACTTTACAATGTCCTATACATGAAATGAAGATATATTAGTCAAAGGGAAAGAAAGAAAGAGAAAATTACAAAAATGAAAGAAAGTACTTGCCCGAGAGAGGAGATGTCGGGCCTCTTCAAAGAGGATGGATGCATCGTTAAGGTCGGTGGTATCATTGACCCCAGCAAAAAAACTCTAAAAGGGATCTTCTTCGAGGACCTTGCTCGGATCGGGCATACGCAGAGCGTTAGCTTCTTCTATTGCATCCTCGAAATAAGTTGGCAAAGAAAGGGAGTGGCCTGCTGTCGTGGCCCCGAGCTCGTCACTCGGGGCGTTCTCATTAGCTTCGGGGGTCTCCGCATTTGCCCCTTCAAGCATATTTGTTGAAGGCGTAGGAACGATCTCAACCTCTGGGGACACGGAGGCCTTGCCCGCATCTTTCTTTAGGGTTCCTTCACCACGAGATGAGGCCTCTAGTTCGGAGGGCTTGGCGTCCTCGATTGGTTTTCTGGTTCGAGGCACCAACGCCGACTCTTCACCATCATTTTCTTCATCATCCGGGGAATCGTAGGCCGAATCTGCGTCCGCATGAGCAAATCTCTTCCGCAGCTTTCGAGCAGGGGTTTTCTTATCTTGAGGATCTTCAGGCTTCGAGACCCTCTTCCTTTTGTTGTCCTTCCCCGATTTTGAAATCGAAGGCTTGGTCTTTTCCCCGGGCGGAGCCGGCCTCATCTCGGATGCATCTCCAAGGCCTGCACAAGTAAATGTGAATAAGTTGACGCCACCAATATATGAAAAGTATTTGAAACTTGGGAAAAGCACTTACCATGATTCTTGGCCTCTCACTGGCCCTTTGATAATTCACGCCACTTGCGCTCATCGTAGGAGGAGGTGACAGCTAACTTTCGGACCCAATCCTCGAGGTCTGGCACCGCGTGGGGCGCCTAGGCAGTGGCTGCCAAAAGAAGGGTAAAGGCATTATAAACTGTGAAAGCAGAATATGAATAGATACTGGGAAAAAGAACTCCGCTTACGATTAAAGTTCCACCTCTCCAAGAACGGCATTTTATCCCTGGGGATGGCATCCGAAGTTCTTACTCTAACGAACCGGCTCATCCAACCACGATCTTTGGTTTCATCAGTACTAGCAAAAAAGGCTTTCGTTGTTCGACGTTGCTGCTTGATAAGCCCTCGAAATAGTTAGGGCCGATACAATCGAATCAGGTGGCTGAGGGTGAATTCCAACCCCTCGTCCTTTTCGGAAAAGTAGCGCAGCATGATCACGATACGCCAAAAAGAGGGGTGAATCTGGCCGAGGGTGACTTCGTATGTTTTGAAGAAGTCGATCACCACCGGATCGAGGGGACCCAGTGTGAAGTGGTAGGTGTAAACACTTAAAAACCCCTTCACGTGGGTAGTAATGCTTTCCCCTGGGCTTGGGATCTGAACCACGACCTCATCTCCCCAACCACAGTCCTTCTTCACATCTTTAAGATGCTTCTCCGATATCAAACTAAGATATCGAGATGCATGCTCGCATCCGCCTGGGACATCAGGGGGGATTTTCAATACTAAAGTCCTTCTTAATCACGCAAGGGCCGGGGGTGATTTCTTCAAGAGTCGGCGGCACCACCGGTTTTGCCGGCTGAGAGGTAGAAGAAGTTGACGCTTTATCTTTTTTGGGGACCGTCTTGGAAGTTTTAGCCATGGTTTCAAACTAAAGGATACAGACTGTGTCTGAATGTGGTGTTTTTACAAGAACCCGGCGTTTTCCGACGCTTAAAGAAGCGGTAGAAATAGGTGATTAGAGAAAGAGATGAAGAAGGGAAAGATGTAATGAAGGAGTAAAATCCTTTACTCAAAGGAATAGCCTCATATTTATAGGAGGACAACAACGGTTCGGCGGCACTAGTGGCCGACCAGTACTGGCATGCATCTAATATTTTGGGGAAGCGAATCGACGGGACGTTTCAGTCACGACGGGACGTTTTAGTCACTTCGAGCGCCTGCGTCATAAGGATGACATCATCGTGATGGGCTCCGAAAATCGAAGTTCTAATCGTTTCTTATCATCTTATTCTAAGAAACGCGGGGACTATCTGTATACGGTCAAAATTAGAGGCCTCCGTTTTACAGGATCGAGGGTCCGTCATAGGGCCGAGTTCAGGCAAGGTCGAGTTCGAGACCGGTGGACTAGAGGCAAGCTCGAAGACAGAGTACAATGCCCGGAGATAGGGGTACGAGGAATACCAGGTCCGAGTATACTCGACCCCGAAATAGTACCGTTAGGAATTTGTAACAGAATGAGCTAGATTCTTGCCACGTCCCAATAATCGTGGCACAAATCCCGGAACAAGATTGTACGATTCCATACTAGGCAGTTAGACATCTGTATCAAGAATATTCCCTATTGTAAATAGAAATATTCCTTATTTAGGGTTCCCCTATTATATAAAGGGGACCCCAATCATTTGTAAGATCATCTGATCACTGAGAAAAGAATATACTCTCTACTTTTTGCCTACTATTCATCAGCATTGTCCTTTAGCTCTTCTGTTCTTACTTTACTTATCTTATTTTATTGCTATTAGCCTGTCTCGAGGTCGCTACTGATGAGTTACGTTGGTTTGATTCACTAATTTCTTTTATCTTTACTTCTTATTTCTTGATTATTAATTGGTATTGAACTAAATCACGTATCTTTAAAGCCACAAATCAAATTTTATTGTTACTCGTATTTTCGAGCTAAACAGCGTGTGTTACTAATCTACTCCTATATGATTATAGTACGCTCTGTTTTTCTAGTTTTCAAAAATAACTTTAGCAACACATTAGAAATATGAACATTTAGTGTGCACTCTTTTTTCAGTCTCTTTTTAAAGAAAAGAATAATAACATGTTTATTTATTTAAAATAATCTAATTTGAAACTTCTCATATATTATTTTAATGACAAGGTGTTAGAGTCACAAAAATATTATAACGCGCTTAAAATAAAAAAGTTTAAAAAAATCTTTTTTTTTTATATATTAACTTTGTGTTTACTCAAATTTATCACATAAAATAAAGCGGAAAAAAATAATAAACATTAAGTTTATCAGATCTGAAAGATCTATAAGAGTTTGAATTTGCTACACGAGACTTGGTCTCTATTTGTTGTCATGTTTTCTAGCATTATATGTCATATTGTCTATCCTGTTAATTATTAGAGTTCTAGTTTTTCGTTAATCTAATCAGTTAATGTACAATTAAATGATGGATTTACTCAACGGAAATTAAATTAGGATTAGACTTGAGACGTGCTTGTAACGCGTGTTTAATTAAGATAAAAGTATACTTCATGAATTACATGCTCACACATGCAACGTATGTTTGAAATAATAATAAGTACAAGCAGATCACATGAATTACATGCTTATCATCACATTGTTATCTGCAATTAGAAGTAACTACGATATAAATGTACAAAGTTTAAAGCTAGATTTTACAACGAATTTTCACAAATAATTGGAAAAGCTTTAATTTTAAAAGACGTCCTTCACCATATTAAATAATCTCGGTCCGAATGAGGTCAATCCAGCCAGTAGCATTAGACAGGTCTACCTGTATACTAATATGCTAAAAAAATGTGATTATATATAAGAAAAAGTCGTAGAAGTTATACTATATATATGCAAAAAATGGATGTCATTCTTTTAAAATATTATGTCTTTGCATAATTGGGATTCTTCATGTGTTCTTAGACTTCCAAGTATCAGAATTTGAAGGATAGGCTTTACATTTTCTTCAGGTTTAATTAAAAAGATCTCTTGTAATTGGGAGGTCCTTGTATCATATATCGAATGCACATTAATTTTCAAATTAGATAAGATCGACCGGATAAGATGGTATTTGAATAAGTTTATAAGCTAGTCAAATTAACTTATAAATACTTTTAGCTTATTTATAAGCATCAAAAATACTTATAAATGAAAATCAACATTGACGGCAGTTACATAAAAGACAGTGGTAAAAATAGGAGGCATCATAAGGGACAACAATAGTGACTTATGGCCTTTTCAGTGCCAATTACTTGTGACAGCAACAATATGGCAGAAGCAATGACCGCAGAGTTTGGAGGGAAATGGTGCAATTAATTAGATACACTAATTTTTCTCTCGAATTGGACTCCATGGTCATCACCAACATGCTTTCAAACAGAGTCACTAATAACTTGATCAAGATGGCGATAGCCTGGATCATTGGTATTATACAACTTGACAATATGACTGTGCAACATTATTAGGATTTGCCTTGAATTTCTAATCTAATAGGGTTCTCTTTCTTGAAGGAATGGAAAAAGACTCCTAAAAGGATTAAATCTCCTTAATATGTCTTATCCTTTTCTTGGAAGACAAGTTTTGCACATCTATAAATTAAGGATCTCTGCTTCTCACAAGAGCACAAAAAAATATCCACAATGTAGTCATTAAAGAGTTTTNNTATCATCCTCTTTTGCATTTTTCTCTCGATAGTTTTTCTTCTTTTATATTAGTTTTATCATATGTAGGTCAATTGACCAAACCATTATAAACTATTATGCTTAGTTTAGTATATCTTTTTTGTCGTCTGATTTATCGCCCGCCAAGCTTTGTATTATTAGTTTCCGCATGCATCATATTATTTCAATCCCAATAATCATTGCTTTAGGGAGGGGATCAAGTAATTGATTCTTTGGCTAAACTTACCGCTACTACTAATCAGAGCTTAATCTGTCAAACATAGCAACAACTGCCTACAAATGCTAAATGCCCTTTCTTATTTGATAATTGGCAAATGCTTAGTATAAGGACGCACGTTTTTGGTAAAACAACACAATCCAGACTACTGTCCGGGTAACTTTATTTAAAAGGAATAAAATGAAAACCAATCAAAAGCCATAAATTGGTCAAGTACTTATGATTTTCAGTATACATATAAACATTTTTGACTTAGACCAGACCTTTACTATTTTATCTATTGATATATTTTGTAATTATGCAGTGTTGTGACCAAGCCTTTTGTTCTTGCAATATAGGGGTATGTGTTTTCTCTCTAATTAGTATGGAGATATGTTTCTTTTGTTCTTAATGACTTCACAAGGAGAAATGAGTCCATTTTGTACTAACAGTTCTAACGAACCTTCCATATTGAGTTGCTCTTACTTTAGCTTTCTAAACTAGACTAGAATTAAAGTTCTGTACATTATTGTTGGCGTACAATTTTTTTATACCATCAGATACTCGAACCCTTTAAACTATATAATGTCGTGGGGAACTGAAGGGTTGAAATACCCCGATGAACAATTTAGGCACAAGCAAAAAATTTAGCGAAAAGCTATTTAGAAGAAATTTATTAAACTAGGGAGAGAACTTGGTAGGAGAGTTTTTCACAACTCATAAACTCTTGAATCTCTTCTCAAGAAAAAACAAGTAGTAGCACCCCTATTTATAATACTACAAAACCAAAAACCTATTCCAATATAAAATTGATAAACAAAACCTAACTAGATATGAATTAATAAACTACCAAATATCAAATCCTAGACAATTTAGAATACTAATTAATCTTGGTTTAGTTTCCAACAGCTTCCCTCAAACCAAGATCTTCAAATTTGATAATGCCCAACATCTTCTTCAACTTGATGAATAACTCCAATTTTAGTGGCTTTGTGAAAACATCAGCAACTTGCTCTCCAGTCTTGCAATACTCAATAACTATCTCTTTGTCTTGAACCAAGTCACGAATAAAGTGAAATTTGTTATCAATGTGTTTGCTACGCCCATGAAAAACTGGATTCTTTGTTAACTCAATTGCAGACTTACTATCACAAAAAATTATTGTAGGACTGTCTTGCTTGTATTGAAGAAATCCAAGCATTCTTCTTAACCACAATGCTTGTGTAGCACTACTTGTTGCAGCCATGTACTCTGCTTCAGCCGTTGATAAAGCAACAACTTGTTGATTTTTGGAAGACCAAGAAAATACACCAGAACCCAAATAAAATGCATAGCCAGAAGTACTTTTTCTTTGTATTGTATCACCAGCCCAATCACTGTCTGTAAATCCCGCAAGACTACTGTCATTAGTCTGTGAATAAAATATACCATCAGTTTGTGTACCTTGAATATATCTCAAAATTCTCTTTGCTGCTTGCAAGTGGGATTGCCGTGGAGTCTCCATAAATCTGCTAATTAATCCAACTGCATAAGTAATATCAGGCCTTGTAGAAGTCAAGTACCTTAGACTCCCTACCAATTTTCTAAAATATGTAGGATCGACAAAGTTACCAGTCCCATCTCTAACCAACTTCAATTTTTCTTCAACAATGTCAAAATTGGTTTGGCTTTATCCATATTAATTCTCTTTAGAATATCACCAGCATATTTTTTCTGAGAGATAAATATTCCATTATCTAATTGAGATACCTCAATGCCAAGAAAATAAGACATTAAACCCAAATCAGTCATCTCAAACTGGCTAATCATTGCCTCCCTAAACTCAGAATTTAATTTAGGATTATTGCCAGTAAAAATTAAATCATCCACATATAAGCACACAATGAGAATATCTTCGCCAGGCTTGAATTTGATATATAAAGTATGCTCATATGGACATCTCTGAAATCCATGTCCAATAAAATAAGAATCGATACGAGTGTACCAAGCTATATGTGCTTGTTTCAATCCATATAATGCCTTCTTCAGCCTATAAACTTTATTTTCTTGACCCCTTTTGACATAACCAGCAAGCTGCTCAATATACACTTCTTCTTCAAGTACACCATTTAAGAAAGCAGATTTCACATCCATTTGAAAAAATTTCCAGCAATTATTGGCAGAAAGAGAAGTTATCATACGAACAGTATCAAGTCTAGCAACAGGTGCAAATACCTCGAAGTAATCAATATATGCCTTCTGCTTGTATCCTTTAACAACTAATCTCGCCTTTAAACGATCCACTTCTCGAGTTGGTTTGAACTTGGTCTTGTATACCCACTTGCCTCCAATTGGACTTTTTGAGGGCGGTAAAGTAGTCAATTCCCATGTATTATTTTTCTCAATAGCGTGAATTTCTTCATTCATTGCATGAACCCATCTGTCATCTTTAACAGCTTCCTCAAAAGTACAGGATCACAATCTGCAAATAAGGCAAAATTTATAATATCTTCATCGGATAAATCATTATCATCGCCGACAACATAATCTTGCAAACGAGCCGGTAATTGGTGTTGTTTTTGCGGGCGACTGGACGTTTCTGCTTGAACGGTATCTACTACATGTTCCTCTTGATGTCTGCTAGAACTTCCTTCCTCTATGTCTGGAATTATTGGTTGAGACCTAGATGGTTCAGGATCCTTCTTTGACCAATCCCAAGAACTTTGCTCATCAAAAGTAATATCTCTCCTAATAATCACTTCTCCTGTATCTGGATTAAACAACTTGTAACCCTTTGTCTCATGACTATAACCAATAAAAATATATTTTTCAGCTTTATCATCCAATTTCTTTCTCAAAGCATCAGGAACATGAGCATAAGCAAGACAACCAAATACTTTTAGATGAGAAATATTTGGTTTCTTACCTGTCCAGACATCTTGTGGAGTTTTTCCAAAATTAGACCGTGTAGGACACCTATTTAATACATAAATTGCACAGGAAACAGCTTTTGCCCAAAAACCTTTTGGAATATTTTTGGAATGCATCATAGATCTCACCATGTCCATCACTGTTCTATTTTTTCTTTCAGCCACACCATTTTGCTGAGGTGTATATGTGGCTGTCAATTGATGCTTAATACCATACTTCTTCAAATAATCATCACAAACAAGAAATTCAGTGCCCCTATCAGTCCTCAATATTTTAATAAAACACCCACTTTGCTTCTCCACATAAACTTTGAAGCTCTTAAAAATATCACATGCATCAGATTTATTTTTCAAAAGATATACCCAAGTCTTTCGGCTGAAATCATCAATGAAAGTAATAAAATATGTATTACCATCATTAGAAGAAACTTTGAGCACAAATCTGAATGAATTAACTGCAATGGTGCATTACCTCTCCAAGCCTTGCGTTTCTGAAAAGGTTCTCTGTACTTCTTTCCCAAAATACACGACTCACACTTCTTGTCAGAAAAATCAATAGAAGTCAAACCATCAACCAAATTCTTTCTTGCAAGAAATTTCAAACTCCCAAAATTCAAATGCCCAAGACGTAGATGCCACAACCAAGTATCATCACAGTTTATAGAACTAAAGCAAGGTAAGTCATCACTATTGAGATAAAGAGGCCACAAACGACTATTGTTCATGTTAAGCTTTGCAATTTGTTCAAATTTATCATCACTGATTGTGCCAATCCTATACCTAAAACGTAAATCATACCCCTTTTCTGATAGTTTTCCCAAGCTCAATAAATTATGATGAAGACTCGGCACATAAAACACATCTGATATAAAATTAGAAAAACCATCTTTCACAGTAATGTGAATTTTTCCCTTTCCAACAGCAGACACCTTTGCGTTATTTCCAAGTCTCACTGTACCTCTAAATGTTTCATCCAGATCAGTGAATAATTTTTTATTTCCACTCATATGATTGCTGCAACCCGAATCAATAAACCATTCATTCCCTTTAGTCTTCAACCCCAGAACTAGAAAACAATAAAGTCTCTTGTTTATCCCCATTATTTTCAGCCATCTTAGCATGTACGTCTTTATTACCAGATTTATTAGACCAACATTTGCTTTCATAATGTCCAAATTTACCACAATTATAGCACTGAATCTTAGATTTATCACGTCTTGAAAATTTTGATGACCTTGTTGTTCCTTCCAAAAATTGTTACTATTTCTTTGTTGATAAGAAAAATTACCTCTATCACGGCCTCGAAAGTTATTTCTATCACGACCTCTACCTCTGAAATTCTGGCATCTTTGATTTGTTTCTTTAGGATAACTTGTCTCTTCTTTTGCTTTAGGTTGATTCACCTTTGCTTGCAATGCCTCCTCCACTATTTCGGGTGTGTCTTGAGTCAGGGACATCTCATATGTCACCAATTCACCTTCTAAATCATCAAGCTTAAAAGTGCTAAGATCTTTGGTAGCCTCAAGAACCACCTTCTTCGTGTGAAATTTTATACTCAAGGACCGCAATATTTTTCAACCACTTTAACTTCATCTAGTACTTCTCCACTGGTCCACATGCCGTTGACAATATTAGTAATTATTGTAATGAATTCTTTAAAGGACTCTGTTGGTTTCATTTGGGCCAACTCGTATTGTCTCCTTAGCTATTGCAATTTAACTTTCTTTACTTCGGCGGAACCTCGATGTGAATTCACCAAGATTGTCCAAGCCTCCTGTTTACCGTAAAAATGGTAATTGCAATTAAATTTGATTTTGTGGTTCTAAAAATACGTGATCTATTTTTATGCTAGTTGTTAAGCAATGGATGCTAAGTAAAATATTAGAAATCAAGATTGCAGCTTGGAGACGGTATGATAATCAAACCAAACAGTTAGAGATCGGGGCCTCGAGCTGTTGTTTATAAGGCCTCGGGGTCGAGTTGGATGACCGTCTTAGAGCGATCGAAGGAGGGTTAACACTTTACGAGAGCTACGGTGATGGCGCATTATGATCAATGATAAGCAATAATGAAGAACAATAAATAGAACACAATAAATATAAGCAATAAATGGAAGTAATGAGTTCAAGAGAATATGTTAAGTTAGAGAGTAGAGAGAATGTTCTTTGTATTGAATATTGAGTATCAGATGTCTACAAAATGACAAGGATTCCCCTTTATATATAAGGGGGAACATAGTACAAATGCATTAATTACAAAGATATGGGCAGGTACAGCCACTTAATGCCCTGATACGGGTTAGAGCTAGCCTTCTAGACTTTGTCAGCCCTAGTCGTGCGCCTAGGGAACTTCCCGCTTTTCTGCCATAACCGTCGACTTGCACTGTCTCGAGGTTGGACATCGATGGCCCCTCGGGATAACTCTAGACCGTAGTCTCGAGCCTTTGGAAAGCTTGCTTACAAGGCGTTGTAATGGCCGAAAATTGGACCCTCCGATTTTACCGCATATAAATAGTCCCCGCGTTTCTTAGAGTGGAACGATAAGAAACGAATTTGATATCCATCTCTTCGAACTTTCCGTGATGATATCATACTTATGACGTAAGCCTTTATGATAACCGAGGCGTCCTGTCGGTTTATCTTTTCAGTGCCATTCAATGTACTATCGATTCTTATTCTCCAAAGCGATAATTTCGCCGTCGATTTAGTTCCCAAAAAATGCATTGATTGCGCCTGCCGATACGTCTTTCAAAGACATTGATGGGGCCGCCGGTTACACTGCCACCCTCTATAAATGGAAGCCTCCTGGAACCATTTCCTCATTCAAGTCTCTTCCAATATCCTTCCACCCTTTTCTTCTCTTCATCCTCATCCATTGTTATCTCCCGTGTTTGAGGCCTGCGGCCTTAAGGTTACATGGCGGCGTTCCCATCAGCCACGCCATGGCCTTTTTTCAGGGCTTTCCCTTACCGAGCGAGATTGCACTGACTTGTCGTTATTGTTGTTTTTGTTGTTGTTACTGCTGTCGTCGTTGGCTCGAGGCGATGAGATAGAGGGGGCCGATTTCTTCTGATTTAGGAAGATGTTTGGACTCTACACTGTTGCTTAGGAGGGTGTTTGGACTATACACCGCTGCTCACCTCCCTACTCCGGTCTAGTGTGGCACTTCATCCCTTTTGCTTTTCGTGGGGTGAAGTGGCGCTACCGGCTGTTAACTTGCACGGAACAATGTCCCAATAAGTGGACTCAAAGTAGCCATGCAGGTAAGGCCGGCGCTCGCCAAGTCTTCTACCGGGCCGTGATTTCCTTGGCCTGGTAAAAGCCTTTGCTCTTTGGCGGGCTACGGCTTTTTCTTCATCTTTTTCTGCTTCTTCCGCATCACTTTCCTGTTCTTCATATTCTCCCTTGAAGAGGCCGTTTTGGAAGATCGAGACGAGGCCACCGAGGAGACGGTGCTCGAAGATGCTACCGCTGAGGATACACCCCCGAGAATAGATTAGACTCTTGGCTTCTATTATGTATATACTTTTTTGCTTCTTTGTTTCTGTGTAAGGACCCCTCGTGGGCTGTTGTAATCACATGTAAGGACCCCTCGTGGGCTTTGTAATTGTCGTTTATTAATGAAAAAGGTGTTTCTTCGATTTGCTTCTGATTTATGCTTCATTTCCCTTTATCTGCATTTGTGAAGAATCTGAGTGTATAATTTCACCGATCGATGCGAATATCGAGCCCGGGTGCAAGTGTTTCTTCTGGCTTTTGATTGGTTAACACGATTCCCCATAGAACCCTTTCCCGTTCCTTGGACCGATCCCGGATTGGATTGATAAACTCGGGCCGTCGGGATCCCCGACTTCGAGTTGAAGGAGAGTAGGGCTCCGAACATTCAATACGAGACTTAGCCCTTTTGACCCCGCGATAGTCCTTGACGGGGGGATTTGCTCTGAGTTTTGAGAATTAACATAGCCTTTAGGCTTTTGGGAGCAGTCCTCGAGCGGGGTTTCGCTCAAGCTCGGGCTACCTGGAAGCTTGTTTTGAACTCAGTATAGATAGCCTTAAGGCGTCGCAGATAGATCCCGGATGGGGGCCTACCCGGGCTTAGATAGTACCTTGAGGCCAAGCCCATATGAGTAGGTTTTAGATCTTATCATCTTTTGAGAGAGGTCCTCGAGATCGGGTACCATCTCGAGGCTTAGGATGATGTCAATGGCTCCTTGGAGCATATCCTCTTCTTGGTGGAGGTCCTCGAGATTGGGTACCATCTCGGGACGTGTAGTGATGTCATTGGCTTCTTGGAGCCTGTCTTCTTCTTGGTGGAGGTCCTCGAGATCGGGTACCATCTCGAGACTTGTAACGATATTGATGGCTCCTTAGAGACGTTTTTCTTTTTGGCGGAGGCCCTCGAAATCGGGTACCATTTCGAGACTTGGTTGATGCGGGGGTCTCTGATCCCAAAACGTCGTATGGCGGCATCAGGTGTACGATGTGGTTACGAAATGACCGAGGCGATCCTGCTGGCACATCCTCCCAAAGTGGTAAAAGCTTTAGCCAGTATTTTTAATCGGCCTTTCAGGCAGGCGGATAGTCGCCGCTTTTTCCATATATAGGGTTGCCTTTGCCCATTTGAAGATTCTGCTATTCTGAGTAGTTATCCTCCTTTATAGAGCTTTCTTTTCCTACGTCAAGGCTTTCACCATTTCAATTTTGAGGGCTTTTCTCGGATTTTCTAGTTTTACCACAGTTATGGCTGCCACACCAAGGTCCGCTCGGCGAGGAGAGGGGAGTTCCGCCCTTGAAGGCTTTTTGAACCAAAATGCTTGGGGTCATAGGGAGTATGTTTCGAAGTTTATTTCCTTAGTAGGAGAGGGGCACCTTGAGTCAGTGAGGAAAGACTGTGGATGGGGGGAAAAGGTAGTACTGCAGGTACTTTCCCCGAGAGAGAGCATTATGGATCATGCTGAGGGGTTTTTGAACGTATACACGTACCCCTTCACACTAGGCCCCCCTGATAGTGTTTGTGCTTGACTTCTATCGGAAATACTGGGTCACCTTGGCGCAGATTCACCCGTCATTTTGGCGGATAGTACTGATGATGAGGTTCTTTGCGAAGAAAGCAGGACTTGAATTCACGCTCAGTCATCTTATCAGGCTGTACCGGCCTTTCCACCATCGAGGTCTGCTAACCTTACGTTGCCGATCCACTACACCTTTCGTTGTTGATGATGAAGAAGACGGAGATCGAGAGTGGATGAGCCGATTCGTTCGAGTACGGACCGTTGATATTATCCTCGTGGAGTTTCTTCCATTCCCTGAGGAGTGGAATTTTATACGTAAGTGATATACTTGTGCCTTCGTAGTTTTGCTTGTGGCACAGACATGTTCCGTAAATGCGCCTTCCTTTCCCTTTCTACAGCAATTTCATGGACGTCGTGCGAGGTCCCCGACCTGGCGGACTGGGCTCGGAAGCTGGCGACTTGCTCGACTTACAATGAGCGTAAGTGGCGAGTTTTGTCTAAGGGCAGATGGGAGGCCAAACACCACGGTACGCGCTGTGTGATTTTCCCTTTAAAGGCACTTTCTTTTTACGCATACTAACCCCATCACCGTAGGCATCGGAGAATCCTTCGGGGCGAGACCGTGCCCTCTTGGAGGGGGAGAAGGATTGCCAGCTTCTGGGCTACGAAGCGATAATAATAAGCAAAAAGGGCTTTCACAGGGTGACGGTGCTTTCAGCAATATGAGTCCATGCCGGGGGCTCGGCGAGGATGTATCTTCCCCCATCGAAGGTACTTCGAGGGATGTTCGAAACCAGGAGCCGCATACGCTGAACGATCATACCCCCGTCAGGTGGGGTTCTTCCAGGGTAGACGGAGCCAGACTAGTAGATTTGCGCTCAACTTTCGAGGAAGCTCAGCGACTCTATTCCGAGGTGAGTTTTTTGCCGTTCGTGTTGATTTTATAGTCTTGCAATTTTTACTCTCTTGTCGAGTTTCTCTTTCATAGGCTTTTGACAAGCTCAAGTCTGAGCTGCTTCGTCGTGAGGCTATGCTACGAAAAGCCGTAGATGGGGAGAAGTCCCACAGGCTTCTTTGCGATGAGAGATAAGACGAGTTGGCGCGCTTGCGGTGCGAGGCGATTCGAAGCCTGAACTACGAAACCTACCTCGAGGAACAGGTACTTATTGCTCTAGATGGGGCGCACGTTCCCTTTTCTATTCCTGAGGCTGATGTTTCGTTTATTATAGCTGCAGAAGAAGACTGGAGACCCGGAACGCCTTAGGAGTGAAGTTGGCCAAGACAAACGTGAGTGCGATGAGTTAAAGGCTCGGGCAAGACGCTCATACTATAGCGGAAAAAGGCGCTCTAGCTAAAGCCTCCGCCCTCGAGGTTCGACTCCGCTTAGCTCGCGAGAACAGTTTGGTCCAAACGGATATGATTACAGAGCTTGAGTCCGAGCTTTTGAAGATAAAAGCCGAAGTTGTGGATGCCCGGGCCGAAGCCGTAATGAGCCAAACTAAGGCTGATAAGAAAGTGGCGGTCTATTTGAAGGATGTTGCCGATGCTCGAGCTGAGCTGAGAAGGGTTCTCTACTGCGAGAGCAGGAGCTTGGAGTATACATGGTGCAAATCTTGAAGGGAAACCCTCGAGGAGATCAATGTTAGGGGTTTTGACCTCTCGGAAGAGGTGAAACAGGCAAAGGCGGATGAACATGACGCTAAGTCCCTTCTGTCCGATGCCGAGGATGGCGAGAAACCAGCCGACGGGTCGTAGCCCTTGAGGGGGGGCGTAGATTAAGCCTTTCCTTTTCTGATTTTGTATGTAGTGTTCTCAGAGAACTTTGTAAATGAAGCTGGTATTCCCTCGCATACATGTATAAAAGGAAACCTCGTATTTTTTGTTTTTCACGCATTTCTTTTTGCCTTGATATTTATCAGTTGTTAGCCGGATGAATTGGTCTTTGGCTTGAAAGGAATCCTTAGATCCATAGTATGGCCCTGGTGCTTATTGGGCTGGCCCGTAGGCTCTTACGCGCTTCGGTCGGCATGACATTTTAATATAAGCCGGTGTTTGAGCTCTTATGCTTTTGCCCTTAGGGATATTTAGTTAACTATTTTGGGTTCAGTCTCCGAGTCGGGTTTCGACTCGAGCTCATTCCCTCAAGTTTTGAATTTAAAGCCGGCCCTTAGGCTCTTACGTGTTTTGGTCGGTACGACCTTTTGTATGGGCTGGCGGCAGTGGCTCTTACGCATTAGGTTGGTACGACCTTTTATATGGGCTGGCGACAATGGCTCTTATTCATTTGGTCGGTACGACCTTTTATATAGGCTTATTTTTCCCTCGTTAAGGATTTTTTGAATTGTGTTTGCCTGACTCTTCGACGGTTTGATAAAAACCTCTATTGTGAGTCGTTATATGGCGATGATCGAGCACCTCGGGAGGTTTGGCTCGGTGGCTGAGTATCTCGAAGCCTGTAATTAGGAGCTGACGTGGTCGAAGCTCTTTTGCCTATGTCGAGGGTGGCCTGTTTAACCGGTTCTTTTCGAAGTACATTCGAGGTAATTGAAGGCCTGTGATTTTATAGCGACGGTCGGGCATCCCCGAGTCGCGTTAGTTTGGCTGGTACAGCCTTGTGACCGTAGTCATTGCATTTGGCCGGAGCCTTTCAGTCCCCGAGTGAAGTAGTTTCGGCGTCTATATCAAGGGTATGCCTTTTTAGGGGTCTTACAAGTTCGATATATAGCCTTAACTTTAAGATCGGGTTTATGCCTTTAGTAAGGTCTTACAAGTTTTACATGCCTTTGAGGTCTTACAGTTATCTTCACTTGGTACAAGTTTGGTTCATGCCTTGCTTGAGGTCTTACAGATTTTACATGCCTTTGAGGTCTTACAGTTATTGTTGTTGCCTTATATAGGTCTTACGGGACCGAGGTTGTCCGCATGTGGTCTTGTGGCTTCGGATTTTGATAGGTCGATGGGGGTGGTGATTGGCGGAAGTCCCCGAGTCATCGAGGGTTTCTTGGCTCGAGAGCATTACTTGTAATCTTAGTACTGCCTCATTGAGGGCTTATAATTTCGGGGTTTCCGACCCGAAGGTCACATGGCCTCGAGTTTTCGACGCTAGTCCCTGAGTGTTCGGGACGTTTTTAGCTCTGGAGTTGTTTTGTGATCTTTGTGTTGCCTCATCGAGGGCTTACGAGTTTGGAGCTCCGACCCGAGGGTCGCATTGTTTTGAGTTGTTGACGCCAGTCCCCGAGTGTTCGGGACGTTTTTGACAGAGGAGCCGTTTTTGCAAAAATATCGAGCTTCTTTGAAATGCAAAATGCTTTTTTTGAAAGTACTCTTTGATTACTTTTAGTATACATGTCTTTGTTGTTGAGGGCTCAGTTATTCTATGCGGGCACGGTTCGTTCGACCGTTTGGCCCGGTACATTGTTTTCCTATCGAGACCCCATTTAGCGCATCCTAGCTTCTCCAAGTAGGTGACCTTCCAGGGGGATGCCTCCCAGTATTCGAGGTTGATTGCAAAAGAAGCCTTGAATACTTGTTGAGTTTTCCTTAAGTAGCATATAGATGTTGCCTGATTAAAAACCTTGCCAGTAAAATCCTTCTTGGGATAAAAACCCGATCGAAGGAAAAGAGTGCAACGCATGCTTTTGAAACCTAAGGCCTTCGAGTTGGGAAGCGCTTAGCTGTTTCAATCGGATACCTGCACTTAGGTTAGTATAAGATGTAATTGACAAAGGGAGGCGATCATACCTTAGTGTTGACGGCGCTTCGGCCCCTGATATGTTTCGATCGTTTGTCACGAGGACGCGGTACGGTCCTTTGCTTTGTTTGGTCGGACTTAGCCGAGGGTGTAGCTTGTTTTCACTATTTCACTGTTGCTTATCCTTTGGCTCTTTCGAAGGTGGAGGTACTGGTGTCGGCGCTACGTCATGTACTGCGAACATTTCTCTTGCCGCATGTTGTTCCCCGTAGACGGTTTTTATCCCATCCTTTGTCGGGAACTTCATCATTTGATGAAGGGTTGATGGTACTGCTCTCATGCAGTGTATCCAGGGCCTTCCGAGCAAGGCATTGTATCTCATGTCTCCTTCGATGATATGGAATTTGGCATTTTGGGTTGTGCCGGCCACGTTGACTGGGAGGGTGATTTCCCCTTTTTTTGTTTCGCTCGCCATGTTGAATCCGTTGAGGACTCGAGAGGCGGGCACGATTTCGTCAAGCAGCCCGAGCTGCTCTACCACCCTCGGCCTGATAATGTTAGCCGAGCTACCTGGATCCACAAGTACACGTTTAATTTGAAATGTATTTACAAGGAAAGAGATTACTAGTACGTCGTTGTGAGGTTGAGACAAGGTCTCGATGTTCTCGTCGCTGAATGTGAGAGCATCCTCGGGTATGTAACCCCAAGTTCGCTTTTCTCTAGTGATGGATATTTTTGTTCTTCTGATCATGGGTTCCTGTGGGGCATCGATGCCTCCCAATATCATGTGGATGACATGTTGTGGCTCATTTGTTTCATTCTTCTTGGTCGCCTCTCTTTCCCGGAACTGGTTTTTGGCGCGGTCGCTGAAGAATTCTCGGAGGTGACCTTTGCTCAGTAGTCAGGCTACTTCTTCCCGGAGCTGATGGCAATCTTCAGTTATGTGGCCGTGCGTGTTGTGGAATTCACACACCAAGTTATGATTTCTTTGCGAAGGATCTGATTGTACAGGCCTTGGCCACCTGGTGTCTCTAATTTAACTGATGGCGAATACGATGTCCGAAACATCGACATTGAAGTTGTATTCCGACAAGCAGGGTGCCTCCGCCGGCCCTGCGCGCCTATCGAACCTGGCTCTGCTGACGAGTTCCTGAGGGTTCTTCCCTCAGCCCGTTCTTTGATCATTCCGGGGTATGTCACGTCTCGGGGCGTTTTTCCTGTCTTCGGCGTATGGCTGGTACCTTTCTTTGTTTGGCTTCGGCTCCTTCGTCAGAAGCCTGCTTAGATATACCGAGCCCGAGGGGGCTCCTAATTGGTCGTCTTCGACCCTGATCTTTGATTGGTATCGATTGTGGACGTTTGACCAAGTCACGACCGGGTATTCGACTAGGTTCTGTTTCAGCTGTTTCGAAGCCATCGAGATTCGTTCATTCAGACCTTGAGTGAAGGCCTGCACTGCCCAGTCGTCGGAGACCAGTGATAGTTCCATTCGTTCCATTTGAAAGCGAGATACGAACTCTCACAGCAATTCATTCTCCCTCTACTTGATCTTGAAGACGTCAGATTTCCTTGTTGCTACTTTGATGGCACCAGCATGTGCCTTTATGAAAGAATCTGATGAATCTATCGAGTTTGGGGACAGGTTGTGATACAACATCATTGCCCTTTTAGAAAGCATTTCTCCAAACTTCTTCAGTAGGACGGACTCGATCTCGTCGTCCTTTAGGTCGTTGCCCTTCACTGCACAAGTGTAAGCAGTAACGTGCCCATTGGGGTCTGAGGTTTCGTTGTATTTCAGAAGGTCTGGCATTTTGAACTTCTTCGGAATGGGTTTCGGAGCCGCTTCCTGTGGGAACGGCTTTTGTACGAACTTCTTTGAATGCACACCTTTCAGGATCGGGGGTGCGCCCGGAATTCGGTCGACCCTGGAATTGTAGGTCTCGACCTTTTTGTCGTTGGCTTCTATCTTCTTCTCGCCTGACTTGATCCTCTCTGTGAGGTCCTCGAGCATCTTTACAATGGCGGGGTCGACTTCCGACCCGTTGTTGCTTGACCTCTCTGGTACCTGCTCGGCTAGGGGAGCCGTCCCCGGTGCTACCGTGCTGGAAGTTTTCTGGTGACTTTGCAGCTGAGCGATCGCCAGTTGTTGTGCCTGTAACATTTCAAAAATAACGTGAAGTCTAACCTCTCGTTCTTTCCTAGCTGGGGTTTTTTGAGCTTCTTGTTGATCTTCTTGGTGTATTCTCCTGTTGGTGTTGGAGCTTATTTCGACGTGTTGAGCGTTGCACGAGACCACGTCCACGGGAATTGATTATGGTGCATTCTTAGGGTTTTGTGGTCGCACACCAACACCTGGGACGCCAACATTATTTTTTCCATGGTCTTCAAGATTGATGTTTTCACGTGCGTTTACTGAGTTAGACATTTTGACCTGAAATCAAAGATCTTGGACAAGAAAAAGTGCGAAAGATAACTTGCGTTACGTAGTTAAACCAGCAAGAAAATAATCACAATTATTTTTAGCTCCACAGTGGGCGCCAAACTGTTTACCGTAAAAATGGTAATTACAATTAAATTTGATTTTGTGGTTCTAAAAATACGTGATCTATTTTCATGCTAGTTGTTAAGCAATAGATGCTAAGTAAAAGATTAGAAATCAAGATTGCAGCTTGGAGACGGTATGATAATCGAACCAAACAGTTGGAGATCGGGGCCTTGAGCTGTCGTTTATAAGGCCTCGGGGTCGAGTTGGATGACCGGCTTAGAGCGATCGAAGGAGGGTTAACACTTTACGAGAGCTACGGCGATGGCTCCTTATGATCAATGATAAGCAATAAATGAAGAACAATAAATAGAACACAATGAACATAAGCAACAAATAGAAGTAATGAGTTCAAGAGAATATGTTAAGTTAGAGAGCAGAGAGAATGTTCTTTGTATTGAATATTGAGTATCAGATGTCTACAAAATGACAAGGATTCCCCTTTATATATGAGGGGGAACATAGTACAAATGCATTAATTACAAATATATGGGGTAGGTACAGCCACTTAATGCCTTGATACGGGTCAGAGCTAGCCCTCTAGACTTTGTCAGCCCTAGTCGTGCGCCTAGGGAACTTCCCGCTTTCTACCATAACCGTCGACTTGCACTGTCTCGAGGTTGGACATCGATGGCCCCTCGGGATAAATCTCGATCGTAGTCTCGAGCCTTTGGAAATCTTGCTTACGAGGCGTTGTAATGGCCGAAAATTGGACCCTCCGATTTTACCGCATACACCTCCTTAGTTGATTTTGCATGCAAAAATTTGTTAGATACACGCAATTCAACCTTGCTGGTGAGATAGTAACGTGCCTTATAATCCAATTGTCTATTTTTCTCTAATTGCTTAGCTGCATCACCTGTCAATGTTGTACCTTTTGGGGTTTCCTCAAATCCTGTTTCAATAATGGACCATAATCCAGCAACATTGAAAAAACATTTCATAAATTGATGCCAATCTTCAAAATTATTTTTGCCATCAAACTTGAAAACTTGGCAATCATGCAAATATGGAGTATCCATAATTATTTTAGGATCTCCATCGACTCTGACAGATTCTCACACAGGCTCTGGTACCAATTTGAAGGATTGAATACCCCGAAGAACAATTTAGGCACAAACAAAAAATTTAGCAAAAGCTATATAGAAGAAATTTATTAAACTAGGGAGAGAACTTGGTAGGAGGGTTTTTCACAACTCGTAAACTCTTGAATCTCTCTACAAGAAAAAACAAGTAGTAACACCCCTATTTATAATACTACAAAACCAAAAACCTATTCCAATATAAAATTGGTAAACAAAACCTAACTAGATATGAATTAAATAACTACCAAATATCAAATCCTAGACAACTTAGGAATACTAATTAATCTTGGTTTAGTTTCCAACAGGAACAAATAGGAAGTTTGATCAATTTTCCGTCTATTATTTCCCAGAACCTTGTACGTACATATATACGTAAGGATTAGTTTAAAGGAAGTTGTATATTGTATTTAGCCACTCTAAATCTAAAGGATGGATATATGGAACATTCGATTACGTTAAGCAATCCATTGGGAGGTACTGTAGGTCTATGTTGCTAAAGTTTTCAAAAATATGAGGGCAACGTTAAACTCTAATCTCTAGCATAGCTAGCCAAAAAATATGCACCTTTATTAGTTTCCCTAAAACAATGTCTTATCAAATCTACTTGCGTACCTCAACACCATCCAATATTTATTAAATTAAAATCGGTGTTATATATATTACTCTCTGTGAAAAGATTGTGGATAATTTCCCGTTTTAGGTCTCTATTTTGAAACAACTCCCACATGAAGAAAGGAGAGCAAGGTTTTTGGATGGTAAATTAATTCTTTATGTTCGATCTAGTTGTGCCTTTATTTCAATTTATTTGTTGCCATTGAATATTGATCATGCTTTTTAATTAGACAAATCAAGATACCAGAGGCTGTAAGCTATTAAGTTACGTTGCTCTATCTTGGCCAATTTGATTTGGGTTTCGCTCTAACATATTATATGTTAAGATCTTCTGTATTATAGTCTGCGGTAATTCCTCTCAATTAAAACCTTTGAAAATC
The DNA here is from genome assembly GCF_001879085.1 of Nicotiana attenuata. Classification (NCBI taxonomy): domain Eukaryota; kingdom Viridiplantae; phylum Streptophyta; class Magnoliopsida; order Solanales; family Solanaceae; genus Nicotiana; species Nicotiana attenuata. Next base: position 534,825 of record NW_017670460.1, on the reverse strand, counting down.
AACAAAAAGAATGAGACGCAAGTCGATCGACATATATATATATATATATATATATATATATATATATATATATATATATATATATATATATATAT